>NW_005842926.1:27143-27444 GCF_000455745.1 Alligator sinensis
TGGCCCCAGCCACATCCTGATGCTGCAGATGGCCCCGGCGCTGGCACTGTGCTGGAGCCAGGAGCGGTGATGGGGCCATTTGGGGCCAGGCCGCTGGCAGCATGTGGCCAGGCCTGGGGATGGGGCCCACGGCAGAGATGGGGCCAGCTGGGGCTGGGCCTGGGGATGAGCCCTTATGGCGGCAATGGGGCCTGACTGCCGGCAGCATGTGGCCAGGCCGGGGAAGGGGCCCACAGAGGTGCTGATGCTGTCTGGGGTCTGCTGGCAGCACGGGGGTCGGGTCGGGGCCATCAGAGGATGG
>NW_005842926.1:27460-32381 GCF_000455745.1 Alligator sinensis
CCCCAGTGGGCTGGACTAGGTTTGGGGCCAGGAGCTCTTACCTGGCCAGCATGGTCAGGGTGTTCCAGGGCCTGGGTCTGCTAACTAACTCAGGGGTCGACAGCAGCACAAGGCTGTTCCCAGGCAGCCATGTGCTGCTCAATCTGGGCATGCCCCTTCCCGCCCCTTGGGGTGGGAAGCAGCCCATGTGCCAATAAAAACCATGCCGTGTGCCACGTTGGGCATGCGTGCCATAGGTTGCTGACCTTAACTCGCCTTTGTGTTTTTTCCCTCTGCCTTTTTTCCCTTCCCTTCCCTGCTTTACTTTTTCTCTTCCTCATTTCTACCTATTTACATTTTCACTGACATCCTGTCACACTTTCATCTTTTCTCATTCCTTGGAGTCTCAGAATAGCAGAGACTCCCTATGCCTGAAGAAGGATGATCGCCCCCAAAAGCTTGCTAAGAACTTTTTTCCAACTACTCAGTTGGTCTAATAAAAGATATCACATCTACTCAAAGAACCTTTCCTGCCACTGTTTTCCATGGGCTTTAGATCAGATCCTGTTTGAAGAATTGTCCAGTAATCGGTAGCATAAATAAGAGTGGGCAAATGGGGCACCAGCTCTGGCGCTGATATAGAGAGGACACAAGAATGGTAATGAGTCTGTTGCTTCTGTTACCAGCCTAGCTGCTGCTGCTGCTGCAACCATTCCAGCTGCTGCCACTGCCCAGAGGACAAAAATCACTTGTTACATCTCTGCCAATAATTATAAAGCAATGGGTAGACCTCTCAATTTAATCTATTTCATTTATTTCTAGCAACATAATCATAGTATGAAACCAGCCCTTATATGATGAAACACATATGATGAAACATTCAGTATCTATGTTTTAGGCACTGAAAAGCTTTGGCCTTCATCCTGCCACTACCTCTCGTCTCTTGAAAGTAATGGCAAACAGAAAAAAAAAAAACTTGTTAACTTCAATGGCTACCCAGGAAGACCTTTTGTTCTCCCCCTATGTTGTAATAACTTACGATCAAATCATTTTGAAAGCCTTTAAAATATGAAAAAGCAGAGCTTGGCTTCAATCTTGCCTGTAATGTGCTTTTAATAGGCTGAAGTTTGTGTATTCAGGCCAGGGACAGCATTCACTTGCTGACTCTGCACCATTGTTACGATGTAGATAATAGTCCCCTGTGAAAGGGAAGAAGACTTTATTAAATACTAAACCCATGAACTTACCCTTTTTCTTCCCCCTCTGTTCAACAGGGTTTTATGAGGAAAGCCTGCCGGATTGATAGTGTGATACACTCAAAAATTGAACCCTTTACTGAAAATAATTTGAAACGGAGGTTTTCTGGAGCTCAAATACTCTTGTGACTTCAGGGGGAATTTTTGTCTTATTTTTTTCCTGACCTATGAAGTTGCTGGGATACGATAACAAAAAAAAGCAAAACCAAAAACAAGCAAACAAACCCCATGGTTTCCATTAGAAAGAAAACTAACTGAAAATATTAACTCCTGGTAAGTCATGAATGATAGTGCTGATGAAAAGTGTAGCATTCAAATTCTTACTATATATATGGATATAAATCTGAGACTTATGAAAAATGCAGCTTTGTTTATTCCCTACCTGAAGCAATTAGTAAGGTAAAGAGAATGTGTGTGTCTTGTTTCTAGCTAACATATTTTTATGCCAACTACATATTTTACTTACCAACAGGCCCATCTACACAAGATGTTTACTGTGCAGTAGACTAATTAGCTGCGCAGTAAACACCTTAATGTCTCCATGTGAGCCCCTCTTAGGCTATAATAGGACACCTGTAAATACAAGTGCTTTCCTGCTGTGGAGTAAAAAACTCCACCAACTGGGGCACAAGGGTGCTTCATTGGTGGGGGGGCTTCCTGTTGGCTAGCCCTGCACTGAAGCACCCTCGTGCCCCAGCCAGCCCCTCTGCAGCACGTTGAGCCAGAGGGAACAGCCCCAGGACCCCCTGCCACCCGGGACTGCTCTGACTTCATTCAACATGCTGTGCCCCTGGATGCATGTACAAATGGCACACCCAGAGCAATAAATTCCAGAGCAATAAGCTCCGGAGATTGTCGCTTTGCATTAATATGCATGTGTAAACATGCCCAAGACCAGACAATGTGGATTACTTTTTTCCTGTGGCATTATAGACTGTTACACAGCAGGTTCTCACTTTCCATATTAAAGAGTGAGAATTAAGAGGTCAAAAGCTACAAAACTGGAGCCAGTATATAGTCAATCTTTGACATACGTTAGTCATATGTCACTGATAACCAGGGATCCTGGTTTTTCTGATTCAAAAAAAAATCCCCAATTACCAGTTTTCTTTAAAAAGTAACCCCAAATCCACATTTTTCCATGTTTAAAATCAAAGACCACTATATATAGATAGATCTCTCTATATATAGTGATGTTTCATTTAAATCACAGAAGATGTGGATTTGGGGTTACTTGTTTGAAACCGAAAATTAGGGATTTTTTTAAATCAGAGAAAACCAGAATCCCTGCTGATAACCATTAGCAGGATTTGTTTTGTGTGTACATGTTACTGGATGACCAGTGATATAACTAACAAAGAGTGAAACTTGGGCTGGGAAAAGGTAACCTGGAAGAAAGTAAGCAGGCAGTAGTATCTAGTTTACTAGTATGACATGCACTGAGGTAACATAAATATAGCAGGAGTCATTCAGCTCAAATTAATATGGTTAGTTTAAGTTTCTCTCTTTATATGCAAGTGTATCATATGGTGCTCATATCTGTAAGTACTTTAAATTATACATTGAAAAAATTATGAGCAATAAGACATTTTTTTCTTTCCTATAATTTGTTTTATTTCCGTAAGAGATGTCTAAATTTGGTAATGACTAGCCACAGTTGCTTGCCATTTCTGCATGACAATAATTAATTGTTTCCCCAAACATTTCAAAGTCAAAAGATAAGTGGGAATGAAGTACAGAACTACCATGTGAGCTTTTGAAAATCTTCTCTTCAATCTTAGTTTGGATCAGCACAGCCCCCAAGGTAAAATAAAAAGTTAAGTCAGTTTTAGTGGCTGTGAAATTACACAAACGGTCACCAAAAGCATTTGTCACATGGCATTGGTTTGAGAGCCTGAGAAACCAGGTTTAGAATAGCTCAAGAGAATCCATTTCTCAGTGAAAATATGATTTTCACCCTATCGACCTTTCAATATCTTGTTATTTTTATTATTGTTTCTTCTTTTTTCCCAGAGCCTTGAACTTCAGCCATCCATCTTAATCTAGTATGAAACTTCATACTTGATGAGTCTTCAGTAAAACTATATCCTATGTTATGTCTTATAGTTGACAATAATTGTTTTACAGCGGGTAGTGGGTTAAGACAGCACATTTTGCTTCCTGGTATCACAGGTGTTCAATAGAGGAGCCAAAACACAATTATTCAACCTGCCTTGTAATCAAATCTTACAGATTTTGAGTAATCAGGATGAGAGAAGTATATCCAATCTTGAGAAATGCTCTTGATTTGCCTGTACTCACCATCACCATTATGTTTTAGTTGATGAGGCCTTTCCTGCACACTAGAATGCTGCATAGCCTTCTGTTAACTTTCAGTATTCTCAAAGAAAGAATAAAGGGGTTCACACTCGTAGAATATGGATCTAATGCTGATTAAGTGAGGTCTTTTAATTCTGGGAGCTGGACAATGTGTTATACTTGAAAACAGGACTAGATCCTTTGATCAAAATAGCAGCAATAATATGCCACATCATATGATACTTACATCATATGTTAATGATGTTTGGGGTGTATTCTTAAGTCAGTTGTACCAAGATGTAAGCTCATATTAAGATTAGACAATAGTTTTCAAGTGATCCACTATGGTGTAGAGCTAGCAAATGTTTATGAGACGTAATGAAGTAAGGGCCTTCAGTACTTTTTTTGAGTGGATAAAGTTTGCAATATTTTGTTATTCCAGCTGAAAATGGTGGTTATAGACTATTTTCTATTGCTACAGGAGATATGACAAGGAGTCATGTTCAAAAATTGTAGCAAGGGAAATTTAAGTTCGATGTTAAGAACTTTTTTACTATGAGTGTGGTTAAGCACTGGAACAGGCTACCCAAAGAGGTTGTAGCATCTCCATTCTTGGTAGTTTTTATTAAAAGCAGGTTAGACAAACATGTGCCTGTGATGGTTTAGGCAGGGCTGATCAAGCCTTAAGCGGGGGGATATACTGGAACATGTGAGAACCATATTTTCATTAAACTGGCCCAGAAACAGTTTGACTGACTGCACCTGTCTTGGAGCTTAGACTGATTTTAGGGACTTCCCAGCACCAATACAATTTTCCACAAGGCAACATTAAGATGTCTGTATGTTCAAGAGGCTTAACAATGTAGCTGGGCACCCAGGGCTGCTGTGACACAGGGGCATAGTGCCTGCTTCTGGCTGCCTCTGGCATAATTCTATGGCTGTGGCCCAAGCTGGTGCCTGGGTAGCTGTCACCCCACCCTAGTTACTCTGAAGATGTATTTCAACTAGTCTGTTTCCGTGCATGTTCAGAAGCCCCAGGGTAGATAACTAGGCAACTTTGCAGTCTAACTAGGGAACTTTATGCAGGATGCATAAAGGTTTTACTGGTACTAGGGTTAACTTGCATTGGTGCTTGGCAGTTAAATGCTTACATTCTGCACAAGTCCTCTTTAGTCACCCATGAAATCCATTTGAACCTGGCTTTCTATATGAAGATATGAGAGAGAGGATTTGGGTGTGGTAGGTGTTAAGAGTACCAAAGAACATTCACAGTCAAGAAGTCTGTTATCTCCCTATTCACACCTCTGGTTATCCCTCCCAGCCAGGCTCCTTCCTAGCCTCCCCCAATAGATCCCTCATCCTTTTACTTGAGCCAAACTGTTCTCTTT
>NW_005842926.1:32391-34843 GCF_000455745.1 Alligator sinensis
CTGCCTTGCCCTGCAATCCAGAATTCTATTGATTTTAGTGAAAGCTAGGCTTTCTTGTATAATTTTCACCTTACCTATCAGGAGGGATCCTGGTTTTCTCAGGTAAAAAATATCCCCAATTTTTGGATTTAAAAAATAACCCAAAATCCAGTTTTCCATGATTAAAATGAAATTACACACACACACACACACACACACACACACACACACATATCACTTTTCCATGATTAAAATCAAATGCCATATATATATATATATATATATATTCTACTCTCTCTCTCTCTCTCTCTACACACACACACACACACACACATATATATATTCTACATTTAGAGCCAAAATGATTTAATTGAAATAAAATCCATCTGCCCTATACACATTGTCAGTTTTTAGTGTATTCCTTATTTAAAATAGGGGATATTTGTAAAATATTTACTATTTTTTAAAAGAAAGTAAATTCTAAAGAACATGCACAATACATTTTAGATTAAATAACATGTATGCTTCCCTAAACAAAAGATATCCTGATACCTATACCAAACTACTGACAATAAAAAAGTCTGCTATAGGTTTCCTGCTCTCTGTCTCAGCTTCCCCATCTGTAAAATAACTTTATAGGGATATTAAAAAGCTAAAAGTTTCAAAGGTGATAGGAAATGCTTTGTCAAGGGGTGGGGGTAGGTGGATAGGTTTTTTGGGGAGGGGTTGGTATTTTTTGGGCAGGGGAGAGGTTTGCAAAGTGATACAATATAATCGTATTTTAACAGAAACTATTGTAAGGAAAGGAATTAAGATGCACATAACATTTGTTGGGGGCAGGGACCAGAATCTATAACTTGTTTGAGCTAGAAGTAAAAGGCTAAGGCTGAATGTCCAATAGATAACTGGGCAGGGCATAGATGTCAAAATTATTTCACTTAACTGGAATGAGATTCGAGTTTTAAGATTAATGAAAAGCGTTAATATGTGGAAGCATATACTCCCATCCCATCCCTAGTACAGATAAATGAGCATTCAAAGAATGAAAAAGTTTACAACTGAAAACTATTTGTCATTAATTAAAAGGCATCATCAGTCATCCAACTTACTACGTCGCAGCATACTATCTGATTTCTCTTTATCATGATTTAATTTTCTGTGTTTAGTAATATGTAATCCTATAGCCCTTACCTAGCTATATAACTCTTAATCATGATATGAATCCAGTGCAGTCAACTTAGAAGAGCTTTGTATCTTTAATGGGAATAATCATAGAACCATAAGAGAAGTAGGGCTGGAAAAGACCTCAAGAGGTCATCTATTCCAATCACCTGCCTGAAGTAGGATAATCTCTGTCCTGTAGGACCATTTTATACAATCCATAATCTAAACACTACATAAAAATACTGTCAACCTGACACAACACATAACACCCTAACCTGACACAGGTAAAGCAAGGGAACCATGGCAGCCAATGTTCTAATTCTATAAAAGATAGTCAATATATGCTCAAGAGAACCCAGATTGAGGGCTACACCCCCCACTACAAAGGATGGCAGAAACCCCCACAGTATGTACCAATCTGGGACCATGGGATAAAATTATTTCCTGACCTCATTATGTAAGTAAGGTTCATAGATTCATAGATTCATAGATGTTAGGGTCGGAAGGGACCTCAATAGATCATCGAGTCTGACCCCCTGCATAGGCAGGAAAGAAAAGAGTGCTGGGTTTAGATGACCCCAGCTAGATGCCTATCTAACCCCCTCTTGAAGACCCCCAGGGTAGGGGAGAGCACCACCTCCCTTGGGAGCCCGTTCCAGACCTTGGCCACTCGAACTGTGAAGAAGTTCTTCCTAATGTCTAGTATAAATCTGCTCTCTGCTAGCTTATGGCCATTATTTCTTGTAACTCCCAGGGGTGCCTTGGTGAGTAAAGCCTCACCAATTCCCTTCTGTGCCCCCATGATGAACTTATAGGCAGCCACAAGGTCACCTCTCAACCTTCTCTTGAGGAGGCTGAAGAGGTCCAGGTGCCCCAGTCTTTCCTCATAGGGCTTGGTCTGCAAGCCATTAACCATACGAGTGGCCCTTCTCTGGACCCTCTCCAGGTTATCCACATCCCTCTTGAAGTGCGGCACCCAGAATTGCATGCAGTATTCCAACTGCAGTCTGACAAGCGTGCGATAGAGGGGAATTATCACCTCCTTGGTTCTGTTTGTCATGCATCTGCTGATGCATGATAAGGTGCCATTAGTTTTCCTGATGACTTCGTCACACTGACGACTCATGTTCATCTTAGAGTCCACTAGGACTCCAAGATCCCTTTCCGCTTCCATGCCACCAAGCAGGTCATTTCCTAGGCAGTAGGTATGCTGGACATTTTTGCTCCCTAGGTACAGCACTTTGCATTTCTCCACGTGGAATTGCATTCTGTTGTTTTCTGCCCATATGTCCAACCTGTCCAGGTCTGC
>NW_005842926.1:35327-37842 GCF_000455745.1 Alligator sinensis
GAGTGTTCAAATATTCCCGCCAGTGGCTGCGCAATGACGTCAGCCAGTGCCTTCAGTACCCTCGGATGGAGCTCATCTGGGCCTGCCGACTTAAACGCATCCAGTTCCTCCAAGTGCCTCTGCACCATGTTAGGGTCTACACTTGGTAGTCTGGCGCCCTGCTCCTGCCTCTCTACTATCCCAGTGAGAGCCTTTTCTTGCCCCTCGCTTAGGCACACTGAGGCAAAGAACTCATTGAGGAGTTCAGCCTTGTCCCCCCTGTCCGTCACCAATTGCTTCTGCCCATTTAGTAGAGGTCCTATTCCACCCTGGGCCTTCCTTTTACTCCCTATATATCTAAAAAACAATTTTTTGTTATCCTTAACTTGGGATGCCATCCTCAGCTCCATGGTAGCTATGGCCAGGTTCACGCTGTTAATCAAGGGTTAAACCTTTGGGCCCTTAAGATAAAAAAATCCTCACCCCAAGTAGATGATAAATACAATTATCCAGCTATCTACTATTCCCAGAAGAGCGAGATGCTTCTTTCATGGTCATTGAGTGAGTGACAAAGGACCTGTGTGGGGCCATTCAAAATGAAAATCCCTAGCTGTCTCATCTTGGGACTATATTCTATAAGAAAAAAAATATATAATTAATGGTATCATGCTCACCAAATTTCAAGATCCTATGCATGGCCTTCAATTATAAAGTAGATCCCTTTACTGAATATGTATAACAAATGAAACAATGAAAAATAATGTTTGGTAAATATTAGCATTTTGTATTTATTGTTAAGAATTGCTTATCATCACCTAATTCAAGTGATCAGTTTTACGCAGTGATAGTATTCTCTATCTTTAGTGATTTTTCTCTCATTTTGTCAGTGTAGTCAGTGAACGAACATAAACCTTCATGTTAAATGAAGTAGTACTACTATGGTATATCTCAACTCAGTGTTTAAGCAAATGGCACTTTTATCTAATGAAGTCATGTTGTTTCAGGAGAACATGCATACCTGCATAATCATTTCTTTTCATTCTTCAGTAAAGATTATAGCCCCAAGGAAAGTACAGAAAGCCTACCTGGAAACATATACAACCATGGACCAGAAGGGGGTGCCAAAAGAAAATTTAATGAAAGCTTTCTTGTCCCAAGAGCAAATATCTGAATAAATCAGTGGAGTCACTCAAGTTTCATACCTTGGTTTTCATTTCAATGCTCAGAAGGTTGTAATATAATATTAAAATAAACCTGCTAAAAATCATTGTAATGTAGTAACAGTTAACATGCAATACAGCTTTCCAAAAACAAGAGATATGATATAATCTTAGAGTACATACAGTTTGCAAAGCATTTTGAATAATATATAGGATACTAGGACTATTCTGTAATAAGTCATAAATGGGATCATAAACAGTTAGTAAATCAATCTTAACCCACACCAAATGTGTGTTTTGTGCTTTAAGAAGGCATACGATTTGGTGTTTGTGATTTAAAGAGTATTACAATTACATATTAATTCATTGACACTTCTGGCTGGGTTTGTATTTGATTTATAAAGGAAATTCCCTGAATACTTATCACTGAAGGCATATGCATTTCTAATAAGTTTTATCTCATTTAAAGTATATTTCTATTCCATATGATAAACAGCAAAACTTTAGTGGTATATTAGGTAGAAAAAGATATGTTTCTTTTTGAATTGCTACTGATATGCTTTTAAAAACATCCATATAATTCTAGGTAGAACTTATATAATATGATGCAGCTGTTCTAGACCAAAAGAACCAAAGAACATTATGGGGGAAAAATCTTAGAAAAGAATACATCTTGAATATAAATTAGATTGCCACATATTGGGGTTAATTGAAATGTGGCATTTCTCCACTAGTATTTTATAATTTTTTATTTGTGTTTAAATGGATGAATAGTCTTCAGAATGACTGTTTAAAATATGAAAGCTTCTTTTTGTGTTGATTTGATTTCTTAATTAAATTATGAGAGACTTTACTGTGCCTTTAAGGGATAGACTCAGATTGAAAGCCATCATTTGGAGGACCACAGAATTAGCAAAGCTACTCTGCTACCTATGAAAAAGCTATTATGTCTATTCCCCTTTGTAGCTGGAAAACTGTTTTAGATAGTTTTAGGAAAGGAAAGCATGGGTCTGGGCCTCAAAATGTACTGCTGGTGGTATTTCTAGCTCTTGCTGTCCCAAAACACAGGAGCAGCTACTATGTTTATCTGTCTTTGTACTGGAAATGGCAAATGAAGGAAATCCAGAATTTTTCTCTTTTATGTTGGTGACCACTGGCATATTACCTGAGCACTGGCCAATTTTATTTTTTAAGAAAGTTATCACCTTCTCTTTTTTACTTAGGTAGGTGTACAATGCTCGAATATACCATATGTAATGTACATTGCAAAAACACTATTATATATTATATAAAATTCTGGATCCTATAAATATACACACACACATACACAGTGCTGTAGCAAGAGGCGGGGGGGGGGGGGGGGGGGGGGGGACGCC
>NW_005842926.1:37873-76413 GCF_000455745.1 Alligator sinensis
GGGGGGGGGGGTGAGTGGGGTGACCGCCCCATGCACTGGAGTGAAAGGGCACCAATGGGTACTGGCCAGCTGGGGTGGGACATGGGATGGAGCCATGAGCAGCTCATTTTGGGGGGATAGGGATGGGAGTAGGGTGGCTCCTACCACTATATGCACTCCCACATGGTGGGGTGGGATATGAACCCCAGATCTGTGCTCAGGGAAAGGGCAAGCTGATACTGCAGGCTTTGCCCTGGGTGCCAAACTTCCTTGCTATGGTACTGTATATATACCATTTACATATCTTCTCCTCTTTCTTTGGCAAGAACATCCCTTAAGTGTTTTCTCTGCCTTCCTCTTGAGCATACACTTTGACTGAACTGGGAGAATAAAACTTGATTCAGGAGTCTAGAATCAGACATCTGGATGATATGGCTGGCCCAACAAAGATGATATTGGATGATCATTACTTCAATATTCGTGGTGTTTGCTTGCAGGAGGACACTAACATTGCAGGAGGATGCTTACATACTACATACGCTCTTTACATATTAAACAATACCTGTGACTATATAATGCTTATTTTTATAAGGATGAGATATTCGTTGGAAAAATAAAGTTAAGCATTGGAACAGGCTACCCAGAGAGGTTGTGGAATCTCGATTCCTGGAACTTTTAAAAGCAGGTTATCCAGGGATGTCTCAGTGAGCAAGGAAGTTAGACTGGATTACATCCTGAAGTTGCTTCCTACCCAAACCATTCTGGTACTCTATGATCAGTCCTGACAGTCTGTAGTAGAGGAATGATAGAGACATTTTCATGAAAGATTGTAATATTCAGGAAAAATGGGCTGCTATGCTCATAACCCTGTTAGTGCATGTTGTGGGCATTTGGTATAATTCTGAGATTTTTTTGCGATAATGAAACCTAAAAAGCTCACATTTTCAGAGATGCTGTATCCAAATCCGTGTTTGCTATTCTTGTCAGTAAGCAGAGTTTTGGGGGTGGAGTGGGGGAGGTGGCATTCCTCCCCACAGAGCATGATTAGCTGGAGTGGCAGCAGGAAATTGGCTGTCCATGACAATGGTCTGGTTGCAAGGGGAGGCCTGACCTTAGTAAAAGATTGCTGCCTCTCTGATTCATAGAGTTTAGATATAGAACAAAAAAATTTTTGAAAGACTATGAACCAATCCATGAATTTAAATTGTGCTTATATCGCACCTAGAGAATTCCATAAATAAGTTTAAAGCTAGCCTAGAAATGGTATTCTCCATTAATTTATGTTAGTAATCTCTTGTAATTTCTAGTATTTCTAGAAGAAGCATACTTCTTATTCTTTAATACAGGAGATTATTAAATAAATCATAAAATATGTAATATATATTTTAACTTGACTCCAGTAATTAGCAGTGTTGTTTTAAAATACAGATTAATATTGTAATATCTTCCTAGTTGAGAAAAAAGGTACAGGATTCTGATAACTTGCCTGATTTTGTTAGAATTTTTAATTTATCTCAGATTTTCCTTCTCTTGTTTTCTAAATATTAATGAAGTAACACAAGGAAGCTGAATAAATCATAATAGCCAAGGAAGATTGTGTCCAAACTACTCACTGAAAAACTTAAATTTGATGCTCAGTGCATAACTCCAAGTATATTAATGTAGATTTAATCCCCATCTCCAAATATATTCTGCACCATGAGGCATCTCCTGTCTTTCACCTCTATTTGCTGCTGTCAATCAACATACTTCCTCCAATAAGAATTCAGAAAACAACTTTATAAAAGCTTTTTTTTTTTTGTGGGAGAGGGAAATACAGAAAATACTACTGCAAGATTAGAAAAATCTAAAAAAGAAAATCTTTTATTATCTCACCTCATCTGCATGACATCAAAATACCTCTGACTGGAAATAGATATATTCAGAGTGTAAAATACATTCTAAGCATTCAGGTTACTCAGGTGAAAAAGGAGAACAGATTGTGAGACTATATTCTGACAGAGTTCATTTCTGTTCATCATTACTGATTTTCTATTAAAAAAAACTGGTTACATTTCAACACAAGCAGAGATCCCTTATACAACATCTGATTTAACTTTGGTCATTAATTATGTTCTCAAATAGAAAGATCTTGCAGCACTACTGAAAGATATCCATACTTAGGCTCTGGTTGGCCTCAAGAATCAGTCCCAGAGCTGAGGAGCAACAGCCAAAAAGAAGATTTTAGTTGCCTTGAAAGCCTAGCTCTTCAGTTAGAGGAGATATGGCCTGTGGACCTGATCCATCCTGCAGACCCCTATCACCTTGCCCATGGTTCTTAGACTGTCCCCACATGCCACATGCAACATATGCTGCCCCACAGAAGTGGTCTGGCATATGGCACAGGACTTGTGCTGCACACAGAGCATGGGGCTGGTCTGGGGTATGTACCACATTCAGTGCCTGTGCAGGACTGACCCTGTGTGCTGGGGCCAATCCAGATCAGGTCCACAAGGCGGGCCTGCATGATGCATTCAGTGTGTGGAGGTGGTAAGGGCTGGTTCAGGGCATGCGCTGCATGTGGCACCTATGCTGGACTGACCCTGCACACTGGGTCTGGTACATGAGGCTGGTCTGTGGGCCCAGTCTGGCTCTTGGACTGGCTCAGTGCCCCTCATCTGGCCTGCAGAGCCTGAGCTAGAGGTTGTGTGACATCTTAGTAATTCCCATTTTTATATCTCTTTTTGTGTTTTCCTAGGTGATTGTCATTATCTAGAAAAACATAACATATTGCATACAATGAATAAGAGAGAGTATAAAGTGATTATACATATACAATAGGTGTGGTTCAGGTTTTAACTCTTTTGCTAACATTTTATTCATAAAGACTTTTCCATTTTGCCTAGTCCATAAGAAATTTCTTCAGAGACTAGTGAGCATGAAGATAATTCCATCTGTTATGGTTTTCGGTGCTCACTAAGTCCATTCTCAATATTCTTTTATAAATGACAACTGTAGTAAACAGCTTGTACCAGAATCCTGACTTTATCTCTATTCTGTATTTGATGATATTATAGTTTACTAACATTTATAATTCTAAGACATTAAATAGTTTAATGAAAACATCTGCACTAGAAAATGTTACAATATTGATTCTGTTTCATAAAAGAATACTTTGTAAACAGAAGGATATGAACATCCAATTATATTCCTTTTAGACTCAAGACAGTATGAAATTATAGACAGCATGAATTTAACTATCCACTTTTCCCATGATATCATTAAACAGGAACACTGGGGCCAGCCGTTCTTCCATAAACCTTCACAAAGTGGATTAACTCTTATACTATTAAATCATGTGTGTTAATTGCCCCGGAACTTTTCTGCATTATTCCAGTTTTACACCAATTTCTACATCGAAAGAAGTGGAGGTACATGAGTGTATATTATAGTACTGCAGAGGGTCATCAGGTGTGTTTGCTACAATACAGCTTTGATGAATTGAAGGTTTTAGCTTGTAAATAAATGTATTATATTTCACAGAGAGTGCAGACTTATTTTTATCAAAAATGTCACATTACAAGTCCGTGCAACATACAGTGTCTCCCAGTAAATATAATCATGTTGGGCAGAACAGTTTAGATTTTAATAAATGATGGTTCTAATAAGTGTTGGCAAGCAAAATAAATAAATAAAAGAAACAGCGTAGAATCCCATCAAGTTTTGCTCCTTCATTGCATGTTACTTACTGATCCTAATGAGTAATTAAGATGCTGAAAAGTAGGGGGAATGTATATAACTCAAGGCTTTGTCATTTGGTTTAGGGTTTTGATTCTAATATGCCTTTCAATTCAGTAAGTGAGATCCTATTAACTGGCAGACACTGTACTTGTAATGAGCAAGTAGTACAGTAGAACCCAGAATATTTATATCTGGGTGGTCTACAGTGAGTTGCCAAATTAAGGATGCGCAAATCAGCTGTAGCTTTTATGTCAAAGGGTACCACTTTTCCACTCAGTTTGGAGCCCCTCAGCCATGTTGTGCAATTGGAGAAGCAGCACCTTTTGAAATAAAATTTTCAACAAAAAGCTCTAGCACATTAGCTGCAGCTTCAACTTTCTAGCAAACCTTCTTTACCCGGTGGTTAAGGATCCTAACCCTATGAAGAATCTTGGTACTACTTTACAATTTGTATAATATTTAATATAAAAAGTTACTCCTAAAATATATCCAGCATGGATTTTGGTATCTCTTATACATAGTTTAGTTAAGTTCAGTTAAAAAAAAAAAAGTAAAAATCTGAAAACTTAATCTTCAAATTGTGCCCCTAATGAACTGAACTGATTGTCTGTCATTTAAATTATTAAAGGGACATAATGACCAAAAAAGCGAGAATCCTATTTCATGTTTTTGGCACTTATTCACAGTTACTGATCCTATTTCATGTGTAGTGAAGTCACAGAAGTATACACACAGCTATGTGCATGTGCGGTAGGTGCTCCCTAGCTGGGCAAGTTTGCAGTTCTGTACTTAGTAAGTCCCAAAAAGGCAGCTGGAAAATTACTCAATGGTAAGTAGCTCTTAAGCACAAGAGAAGAAAGAGAACCTTCCCACATTTTAACCCAGAAGTCTAGCACAGGGGCAGGCAATTCTTTCCAGTGGAGGGTCACTTAAGTTTTGGCGAGCTGTCAGGGAAAGCATAGGTAGCTCCTTGACAGTTGCCCCACCTCCTGGGTGCCACACTGGGACCAGAAGTCCTGCCCCCTAACCCCTGACCTTTGCCACAAGAAGTCCCTTCCTTTGATACCCCCTCACCCCTCCAAATACTCCTTTTGGGAGGGGGTTGCCATCTTAGAACTAGAAAAAAAAATCATACACTAGAAGTCAAACACATACTATAATATATTTTAATTTTATTACAGAAAATATTTGTCATGACTTGTAATTGTGTAGTGTATATAGAAGGAATTGCATAATAACTCAAAATAGTGTCACCCTTTTATATTGTGTATGTATAGCGGGGTGTGGGGTGTGGCTGGGGGGTGTGTGTACGGTAAGCCTTGGTAATAGAGGCAGCCGGGTAGGGGGAGCATCCCCTGCTGGGGCATGCCGCGCTGGCTAAAGCCACACCCCATCATGTCCCTGCACCAGGCATGAACACTATGACCTCCCCTCTTGCTGCTGCTGCTGACAATGGGGACTATGCTCCATTTAGGAGAGTGTGTGTACACCCTCACACCCACACCCTGCCCAGCCAAGCTCCATGCTCCCATTGCCCCTCTGGGTGTAGGTTCAATGATGCACTTCTTGCTTCTGCCCAGCTGCAAATCCACCCCTCCTCCCCCTTC
Organism: Alligator sinensis; assembly: GCF_000455745.1. Taxonomy (NCBI): domain Eukaryota; kingdom Metazoa; phylum Chordata; order Crocodylia; family Alligatoridae; genus Alligator; species Alligator sinensis. Next base: position 43,180 of record NW_005842926.1, read on the forward strand.
AGCCCCACAGCTTCCCTACCTGCTGTCCCAAACCATGGGGTGACTGCATCAGGAGCCCTGCCCAGAAGCTGCTGCTGGCTGGACAGAATTCTTCCACTCAAGAGGGTGGGAGTGAGGTGCAATAAAGTATGTTGAGGGGGTGTACACATGGGCCCCTCATTCCCAGCCTCATGGGTGGAAGGGCTGGGTGGGGCACAATTTGTTGGGGGGCACTGCAAGCCAGATAAAAGTGCCTGGTGGCCTGGCACTTTAACCTGCAGGTCAGATTTTGCCCATCCCTGGTCTAGTAGTTAGAGTGGTCACACAGGTTCTAGGCCTCTCTCACATACAGATGGTTTGAAATTGCATATATTTTACCTTCTCAGTACAGTGATGTAATCATCCAGCAATAGGCTAGGAACTATGCAATACTCTCTCTGGCCTTCCTGTTGAAGCTGCACCTGCATTCACTATTAACTGGATAAAAATCAGTTGTGTAGTTTCTGCTCCATGGACTATGCCCCATTAGCGCTCCATTGGACTATGCTCTGTTAGAGCCCCATTGGAGCAGAAGAAATTCTAGGATCAATTCTCTTTCAGGCCAGCAGGGACCTCATTGAGACACACAAAGTAGCTAGTGATTATCTTTACTACTAGGCTGGTGGGCTAAAATATAGGAAGACCTGCAGACGGCATGGGGAACGTGTACCCTCAGATCTGCACAGGGCAGGGTAGGCTGCTGCTGTGGGCTGGGGCCAGGTGGCACTGGGCTTTTCCCAGCAGAGGCTGGGCCAGGCTGCTTTTGGGGTGGGTGGTGGCAGCACTGGGAGGTGGACTATGGAGAGGGCTGAAGTCACTTCAAAATTTGCTGTAGCCCTCCAACCCCTCTCCCAGCACTCCTGCTGCCCTTCCCAAGCACAGTGTGACCCAACTTCCACTGGGAAGAGCCCAATGCATCCCTAGGCCCAGCCCACAGCAGCAGCCTGCCCTGCCCCACGCAGATCTGGGAGCACACGAGACCTTATGCCCTTCCAGTGTGCATGCAGTGGTGGGAGCTGCCACCCCCTCCCCCCACGTGAACCGTGGCTCCATCCCACTCACACCCCAGCTGGGCAATGCCTACCCCAGCCCCACTCCCTCCCCCACAGACATTTCCCCTCCCCCTGCCCCTTCCCTCACAGGCTTACCTGCTGGGGGGGGCATGTGCACATTCATGCACACTCAGCCCCCCCTCCCCACACCAACAGTTTTGCTCCCTGCACCTATGGTAAGCGCCTTCTTATCCGGTAATTTTGAGTGGCTCCTGGATCTCTTAACACCTGGACCATCTGCACATTAACACCTGAAACAAGTTTTAAGCATATGTTAAGCAGCTCATAGCTATGCAACTCCAGGGCAGACTTATCTCTGACCTATGTTACCCAGCTTGTGTTACACTAAGGTGCAGCCACTCTAGGATAAATTTTAGTATAAACACCCCACCCATCCCCCCTTCCTTACTGACCCATATTGGACCCTTTCCCCCCTTGCCCTTTCCCAGCACCCCAGATCCCCACTTGCTGAATGTTACTTGTAGCTGCCTGTGCAATCTGTGCCAGGGGAGCAAGCCAGGGAAGGCTACTGCTCCCACTGCTGCTCTCTGGACAGGCTCAGCCCAGACAGAGCAGCAGTCTGGCAGTGGTGGAGCAAGGCAGACATATTAACCCTTCCCTGCCTGCTCCCCTGAAACAGACAGTACAGGTAGCCACAAGTAACTGCCTCAAGCCATAAGTGGAGGGGAGGGGCATGGAGGGAGCCCCAGGGGTGGGGAGGGTTTGGGGGGCATGGATGGGGGAGGCTCCAGGAGGCAGAGGGAGCACAGAATGGGAGGGGAGTGTATTCTTACCTTTCAGTCCTCAAAGCCCCTACTGGCTTGAATGTGTGATTGCTCCAAATTTGAGCCAGTAATAACATCAATTAACATTTGTGCACCTCACAGTATAACATGTAACTAGGCCCTAACATCTCCTGATTGTAGATTTTTGTCCAGTTAAAGTGAAATGGATTCTGTCCAAAGTATCCACTTTACTTTACTTTAGGTTGATTGAGATGAGTCTTGAAACTAAATAAGAGATGATGCAAATTAAAAAGAAAAAGAGAGAATAGGATTTGGGAAACTGCACAAGTAGCAATATGATGTGAAACAACACAGGTAGTTTGTGTGTTCAATCTCTGAGCTTTAGATCAATAGCCGTGACACAATAAAGTTTAAAAAAAGGCTGTGCCTAAAATTGACATTCAACTAAAGTATCAACTCAGAAGATTGGTGTTTTATTATATTTACTTCAGTGGAACAGCAGGACGATGACAATTCATATTGATACACTGCAATAAATGGTGACAAATGATGGACAGAAAAAGAGAATTCAGAAGGGAATCTGCACAAATCAATGAAGAAAATCTTATTAATTATTTGGGAAATTTAATTAACTTCAACATAGCCTTACAGAATATTTGTATAAAAACAAGCATATTTGTTTTCATTTGGAGCTCTTGGAAGGTCATCATATTGTCTAGCAAGCAGCAAAGAAGGCACAGTTGTAAACCTAAAAAGATTTTTATTTATGTTCCATTTGCTATCTGATGTCAAAAAGATAGTGCAATCATACTGTCTGTAGTAGATAAATTATGTGAGCATAAATGTATATTGTTAAGTCTTTCATTTAATAGACCCAGCTAAGTATTTGTTATTCCATTAACTAGATTAACAACATATGGTATGAACATTCTTCATCCAGCAGTTATATTACTTGGATATATCTTATGCATAGCAGTTGATAAATGAGGTAATAATATGTTAGCAATGCAAGGGCTGTCTATATAGCATCACTTGAATTGCTTTTTCATCATTAATATTTAATAAATTAATTAATATGGCCAAGTAATAAAATCAAAGCTTACTCTACCTTATGATGTAGCTGTAGAGCATTATGTTCTGGCTACTAACAATAAAGTTACTAATAAATGTTTTTATTCAGCAACTTCATATAAAATTATATAAACGAAGCTTACACAGCATTCTTTATCCCAAAATGCTAACACTTCATAATTAAATAAAAAAGCTAATCAGGCAAAAGTTATGGTAAATTAATGCCTTCTTCATAAATGCCATCTTTATTCTACAGTAAGAAAACCATTCCTCTTGCTGAAAAAGTTCAAAATTTCATGATATCATGGTACAATCTGGCAGGAAGGAGATTTTGGATAATTAAAGTAGTAGCCTCTCACTGTAAGAGACAAGATGAGGACAATAAATATATATATGTGGCAATTTGTTTAGGTTTTGAACAAAAAGAGGATCTTTCATTCTAACTTACAGTTTGACTCCTAAATCATAGAATGAGATAGATTCTGATTTAGTAGATTTCCATTGAACCTGGATATAAGCCACAGCAAACAGAACTGAGTAATGATGTAGGAGAGGATGTTATAGTTCTTATTCAATACTAATACACATGTAAACACTAAAGAGATGCCTAACTTGAGCTAAGATAGACCAGTGGATGAGAACACTCTTACATTTCTGTACACGTCAAGTTGCTGGCCATAAAGATTACAACCCATTTTTAAGCTTGCAACTCTGTGGAGGGCATTATGTTTCTTTGAGCAGGTAGCAATGTCTTCAGCTACTGATAGTAGAATAGCTTTTACGACACACAGCCAAGTTGTTTTGCTCTTAAAAACTATAAAATATCCCTGCTTAATGGTTCTGCAACAGCTGTATAAACAGGTACTGAACCGGGCTCTATGACTATTTGAAAAGAAAGCAAGTTGCATCTTTTAGCTTCTAGCACTGCAGTTATTTGCAAAAGTGAAGCCAGCAATTCAGCTAGATTTTTTATTGCCCTCTCAGAACAATTTATATATTGTGACATTCTCTCATCTCCTAGCTGTATGTGTTTTTCCATGCCCTTTAAAGGTGTCATGGTGATGTGCCTTGTTCTGAATGTCACAAAGTAAAGTGGAGGTGTGACTCATAACTTGTTTATCACTTTTTGCAACTTAACTACTTCACTGCTGCATTCTTTTACAACTTCTACAGCACTGTACTCAAGCAGCTTAATTATGAATACTGATACTGGACTTTGACATGGATATGTAAGACTTATGAAGGATCAGTTGAAAAACATCCCCAAATCTTGGACATTTCATAGCACTGGAACTGAAAAAGTGAAGCCAACAAGTGCACATTCTTAGTAACTGAAGTTTGCATTAGTTTTATTTAGTAGATATTGTTAGTGCAAAAATCTGTTAAATATGTCAAAACAACTCACAGAAATATGCTTGTTTCTATTGACTAACTGCCTGTAGAGAAAGCACATAACACTAAAACATTTGGGAGAATGACAAATAGATAAAGTACTTTATTTTTACTTTAGGAACCAAATCAGACCTCCTGCTAAAGTATGTAAGGGAGTTGCATTTGATATTTAAGTTCTCCAATAGCAATCCTGAATCAAGCAATGCAAGAAAGTTCTTATGTTCAAATATAAAAAACCCTAAATTTTTGAATAGTGATAATGTTAGGTTTATTAACTGTCTGATGGAAAGTAAAATCTCTCTCAGAGTATGTACAGATGTTCTCCATACCCAATCTACAACACGCAGCTTGCTTTAACCTACATGATCATAGATCAGGAACACCATATGCACACATTCATTGGTGCCGGGAGCCAAGCTGGGAACCCGATCTAGGTACATTATCATGGGTGGAGAGGCAGGTGGGATTGGATGGGAGGTAGCCCATATGTGGGGGTAATGGGATTGTGGGGGCTGGCAGAGCTCCCTGACAGACAATGAACATCTTATGACCTTCTGTCCTAAGCTCAGCAACAACCACTGTGCCATTGTCATCAGTGTATACACCCCAATGCTCAATGCTGACAATAATGTCAAAGAACAATTCTACTCTAACCTTGACCATTTTCTGACTAAAAATTCCAAGGAGGACAATATCATTCTCCTTGGGGACTTTAGCACCAGAGTCGGGCATGACCTGGAACTGTTGAGTGGCACCTTTGGGAAGGAATGGGGAGGGAAAGTCAATTTCAATGGCATCCTTTTCCTAAGCAAATATGTGGAGCATGATCTTGTCATTAGGAAGAACATCTTCAGACAGAGACAAATACAAGAATACTTGGAGACATCTTCATGATAAGCACTGGCACCTCCTCACCTATGTTATTGTTAGGTCTTGTGATTGAATGGATGCCTGTATCACATGAGCCATGGGCAGGAACCAATGAATGCTGGACAGGTCATCATCTTGTCAGATCCATTATGTATGCCTCGCTTGCTCTGAAACACCAGAAAAAGCCAAAAGTAATGCGACAGTTTTTCAACACATTTCTTTAAGACCCGAAAGTTTGCAAAGATCTTCCACAGACACCAAGACTGCTTTGATGAGCATGACGCCAAGATCCAAGCCTTCCTTGACTGGAAGAGAAGGGCTCATTTTGCTTGGCAAGATGGCATCTGACCTTCAAAGAACAATCCAGAAAATCAGAAAACTAGTGGTGGTGAGATAAAGCCAAGGAGATTCAGTTGCTTCCAGGCAATTAAAATCATCAACAGTCCAATCTCACATAGTTCTATTTTCCTGCGATTGCAAATGGTTCAACACTCTTCAAAGACAACACATTTATCCTTGCTAGATAGAAAGAGTACTTCAAGGTCATCCTTAACTGTGAGTCAATTGTGATAGATGACACCATTAAGTCCATCCCCAGCATTCTGAAAGGGGATCCCTCACCAACCCTCCTGTCTTAGAAGAAGTTTGGAGTGCCATTAGGAAAACCAAGATCAACAAGACTACTGGACTGAATGGCATAACTGCTGAAATCACAAAGGCTGGCAGTAAGGAACTGATACTGAGAATCTACCAATTTATTCTTCAAATTTGAAATAACAAGGAGATCCCCAGGGACTTGAGGAACACCAACATCATAACTATCTTCAAGAAAGGAGTCTAAGGCAATTGATTCTATCAATCAGAAAGCCCTGTGGAAAATAATTGCTGTGGAAAGTAATGGCCCTGAAAAATGCATCAAGGTCCTGAGGCTTCTCCATGACCATGTGACTGTGACCATTTTTTGTAGCAGATCAGAGACAGATCTGCACTGGGGTCAAGCCAAGATGCATCATCATCCCCATTCTTTTCTCCATTTATTTACCATCAGCTTGGTTCTTGATAAGGACCTCCTCCTTTCCAGAATTCACATTGAATACTGAATGGATGGCAGGTTTTTCCAACTCGGATGTTTTCACTTGAAGATCATGTAACAGAGGACATCTCCACAGATGGTCATAGCACTCTACTGACTGTGTGGCACCTGTCTGCCACTTCATTTCCCTAATCTGACTCCTCTCTCCCGCCTGGCATGCTTTGATGTTATAGGTTATATGTGTAGATGATACAAGGGGCATGTGTGCACGACACTTTAAAGCAGGCTAAATGCTTTTGCACCACTTTAATGGTGTTAGTGTTTGCATGCCTTGGTGGCATATTGCGCATTAGTTCCAGCTGCTGTAGGAAATTCAGGAGTGTAATGAGCCTTAAGTAACTTGGGATGCAGGAAACTAAAGCTCCTTTATAGCTGCAGAGCAAAAAAACGGGCTCCACGCAGCTATGTGGCGCTGCAGGAAGCCGCCCGGGAAGGCAGGTTCCACCCAAGAAAAGCAGTGAGTCTGATTTTTTTTCCCCCCAGAGCCTGCCTGCCTGCCCGAGCTGTGTGGGGTGCTGGTGCTTCCGTCCGCAGCTGTGGTGTCCCCTGGGACCACCCAAACTGGGTGCCTGTGGGTGGGTGCCACCTGGGGGGGGTGACCACCACTGCCACAGGGGGCATCACCAGCCCTCCCGCAGCCCCAGGACCACTCCACCCACTGGCAGCTTGCCCTCCTTTCCCCACCACCAGAAAGGCAGGTAAGTCAGCAGGGTGTGTGCATGACACAGGGGTTTAATCGGCCCTAAATTGAAGTGGTGTTTTAAAAAACCCACCGCTTCAATTTAGGGCCCCTCTTTTGTCTATACCTGCCCATAGTTAGTATGTTTGTTTAGTAGGTTGTCTTTCAGTAACCAGAGTCTAGCCAAGATTACCTTCTCTTCCCTCCTCCTTCCCCGGCTACTGACCCACCTAGGTAGTACAGGGATGCCCTTCTCTCCCTTACTCTCTTCCTGTGTCTTTGTCTGGGGTTTCAACTCTGTTGGGTTTCAGCCTGCCTGACTTCTGGGGTTTTCACTATTTCCTGGGACTCTGCCTGGTGGAGGCAACTGCTGATCTCCCTCTCCAAGACCACCACAGAATATTAGGAAAAAGTTAACACACACATATGCACACACACACACACAACAAATACAAGGGAAAAATTCACAGGGCTCTAAGCACTCTGGACTGTGGCCTCCATACCACCCTTCATAGTGCCTCTTGAGTCTACTGGTTTTACCAACACCTGAACAGAGGAAAAGGAAACAAGGAAAACAGACCCCCCTTGGGTTAACATAAACTGCCCTGTTCCACCTTGCACACTCACTTCACCTGGCTTCTCCTGGGCCTATCTGAATTGTTCTCAATTCACAGGGCCCCTCCAGGGTTTAAACAGTTTTCCACATTCTATGTGCCTTCACTTCCCCTCTTCCAGGGTCTTTCCTGAGCCAAGACAACATAAAAAATTTCAGTACTCTGTGCTCCTTGAGCTCTCACTCATGCTCTGCCAGCAGAGGCTTCTCCTGAGCAGTGTCTCTTCCTGAAGGGATTGCCTGGGCCCTTGTTTCTCAGGGTGGCTTTTTGTTGCTCCACTGCTGGGGCCATTCCCCCTGCCTCAAGTTCGAGGAAAAGTTCATATCCCTATCAACCCCTTCCCCTCAGTCAGCTGACAGGGCTTCCTGCTTACTTGTTCCAGGTGCTGCCAAACTCCCACCTACTATACCCCAGGGAATTATGTGCAGAAAAATTCAAAATTATGCACAGAAAATTCAAAATTAATTACATTTCTTTTTTACAAATTCAACTAAATATAATGCTATTTGAATCCACTTATATGCAGGTACTCGTGTGTGGGAGTTGTGAAGTGTGGGTGTCAGGTGTGTGGGAGTGTTGTGAAGGTGTGTGGGATGTGGGTGTATGTGCGGTTTGTGGGAGTGTTTTGAAGGGTTATGAAGAGGTGTACGGGGTGTGGGGGTGTGCATGGGGTTTGGGTGTGGAGGTTGTGATTGGGTGTAGGTATAGGAGCGTGCGGAGTTTATGGGGAAGTGTGTGGGGTTTGTGGGTAAGTGTGGGTTTCCATGCCAATGCCCCACAGTACAGCCCCCCCCCCCACAAATCCTCTCGGCACGGCCCCTGCTGCCACATGCCCCCCCATGAAAAGCCCCCACTGCCACAACCCCCTGAGCACAGCCCCCATCACCACATGCCCCCTGAGCACAGCACCTGCACCCACATGACTCCCCAAGCAGAGCCTCATCACCACACGCAGCATGCCCTCAACCACACTTCCCCACTGTGCACAACCCCTGCTGCCACATACCCCTTAGCACAGCCCCTGCCACCAGCAGGCACTTGAGGCCGTCCTGGCTGAAGCAGGCATCCCCTGGTGGTGTGCATCTCTGGTGAATCCTGGGGGCTGCACATGGCAGCATGCAGCTGGCCCGGTTCAGCCTGCTGGGGGACACCTTAGGGCCAGACCGGGAGGGGTCTGTGACAGGACATAGGGCTTATGACACTGCATGCAGGAACCATGTTCAGCCCTAGGCACTCACCTGCAGCCACACACTGCTGGCAGCTCTGTCTGCCTGAGCCAGGAGTGTCCCAACGGCCCACCACCAGCTTTTGCTGCCAGCAGCAGGAGCTAAGCACCATGGTGTGGTGGACATGTGGTGAGGGAACCCACACCCACCCACAAGCCCTATACATACCCCCATGCCCACCCTAATCTCTTGCGGGCAGGAGCTCCCCTTCCCACTCACCAGCTACACCACAGAAAATTATGCAATCTTATGCAATAATGCATAGTTATACATGTTACGTGCAAAATTATAGAGCCACATGATTGCAGAATTCCCTGGGGTGTAACGTACCTTTCTTGCTATTGTTTTCTGTAGCCAGCTAGCTGCAAGCTGGGTTTTGCAAAACTAAAGATGGCAGGGGGAGCTGCACTCTGAGCCTCTTTACTTGCAGCTGGCAGCTTGCAGCTTGCCCATGCCCCATCACTTCATGATTTTCCTGGCTTCTGGTATCTCTGCCCCTCTCACTGGGTTGTCAATGCTTCCCTCTCTGCAGGCAGCCAACCCTTTCCCTCCAACTACAGAACTCCTATCATGAAAGGGACCTTGCTGTTCTTTACCTGGTCTTGTCTTCCCTCTAACAGGGCTAGGGTTCCCTGTTGCAGACCACAGTATTCAAAACAACCATCTTTAGCTTTTAATATACTGACAACTGTGCCATCCTTGTACACACTGAGGAAAACCCTCCAGGGTGCTCAGGATCTCTTTGCAGAAGACTACTAAACTTTGGGCCTTTCTCTCAACATTTAGAAGACTAAACTGCTCTAACAGCCTTCTCTAGGCCATGAATTGAACCCCACCCCACCCCACCTCAAATTATCTTTAAAGGGAAGACCTAGAAGCTAGTTGAGTGCTTCCCTTAGTTAGGTAGCTACCTCTCTCAGAAAATAAAAATTAATGAGACGATCCGGCACAGGACCAACTGCATAAGTACTTCCTTCAGGACATTGCTTTGGCATGCTTTTATTGATCACAAGCTGCAAAAAGACACCAAGATCCAGTTCTACAATGCAGTCATGATCCCCACTCCCCTGTGGGTATGAAATGTATGTGACCTACCATTATCATCTCAAGACCCCATGGAGGCACCAACAATGATGCCACAAAAAAAATCCTCCACAATAAATAGGAAGGTTGCTATAGAAATGCCAGCATCCTTGCTGAAGCTCGGGTTACCAGCATTGAGTCAGTGATCCTCAAACATCAACTTTGCTGGATCAGACATTGTGTATGGATGTTTGACTCAATTCCAAAACAAGTGCTCTACTCCTAGCTTAATTGTGGCCTAAAATTTCTTGGCAGAGAGAGGAAATACTACAAGGATATATTGTAGGGATACCTGAAGAAAATGAATGCTGACATCAAGAGCTATGGGGGGAAGGCTGCTAACCAACAACAGTGGTACTGCAACCTCAGCCATGCAGAAGCCCACTTAAAGGTAAAGCATCTTGCCCATGAAACAGAGAAAAGAGCACAGAGGAAGGAAAAAGTGAGAGGTCCTCACCTACAGTCTACTCTCCCCTGGAAAAGACCTGTGGACATGTGTGACTGGTGCCCCTTGAGGCGGAGGGGCACGTGGTCCAGCGGCCGAGCTCACTGACTGGGGGGAGGGGTCCCCCTGCGGCTGATCTCACTCACCAAAAGAAGCTGCGCCACTTCTGGAAGTCCCGTGACCACTTCCAGAAGTGGCACAGCTGCTTTTGCTTGTGGCTCCACTCCCCAGCTGGTGCTTCCAGGGGGCCGCCAGCACTCCCACCTGCCCCCCTGCCCATCACCTAAACAGGGAGCACAGCACCCCCGTGCACCCTCTACATGTCACCACTGCCTGTGGATGGACCTGTGGATGGACATTTCTGTGGACGGATCTGTGACTTAAGGTTTGGACTTTTAAGTCATATCAAGACTCATCAGTGAGCCATGGTAGAGATCATCGTTGAATTGAGGGACTGCCAATGATGATAAGGCTGGTTTGATTTGTGTTTTGAGACCTATGTGCCTACATGTTGCCTATTTCTTAATTATGAGAACAGTTTGGGCCTGGCTTTATGTGTCTTGACCTAAAGTCACGCACAGAAAAGCCTCTTAACCATAACTCTGCAACATTCAGCCCTAACTATTTAGGGGTCGAAAGCCCATTGCAGGCACTTTGTCTACACTTAAACACTGAAGTTAAGGAAGTGAAGATAAACAACATGCTTGTTTTGGATCACTGAATTGATCAGATAACAAAGCCTTAAAAGCAAATTACTTTGGAAACCATACATAACTGATTTTTTTGGACATTTGTGTATTGGAAAAAGAAATATATAGAAAGAGGCAATGTAAGAAATAGATCTAAATTGTAAATATCCTTACTTTTACAGAAAAACACAAGTTAAAGATTTATTACTTTGATAGCTACTGTACTTTGCCATCTCTTCTTTCATTGTGTCTGATCCACTATGGGAATGCCTACCCTGAAGTTCCCTGGACAACCTTGAGGACACTGCCTACATGCTCCTGCTGACACAGCCCAACTTGGAAATATACCAGTTGCTCATGTGTCATCTTCAGGACCCATTCTCACATATGCCAGAGACACGGTTTCAGATACCCCTAAGTCACCTAACTTGTGTCCTGCAAGGCTTGGAGAATGTTAGCAGGAGCTTGCAGCATCCTGGCCAGTGCACACTGACCCATGGTGTAGACATTCCCTGAGGTTTTATTGGAAGCAGTGAATCTTCTACCCTATCCAAAAGCTATGGTTAAGGAAGCAGGAGATCCTTACGAGCTCAAAGCATTAATTACCTCTCAAGAACTGTTAAATATTCTAAATTGTTCTTGGTTGTGAAGCAGCCTTTCCAGCTATTGATTTTCTTTTTTGGATATGCAATAAGTCACAACAAAGTGTGTATTAGTAAGCTAGTGGCCCGTATCACAGGTAACAGAATGCCTTCAACCAGCCCCAGAGTGCACCAGTTGCTTTCTAATGAACCACCTGGAATGACTTACCACTTTACCAGCTGTTTTTCAAGTTAGAAGATAAAAACAATCTGTACTGGAAATCTAAAAGAGGGAAACAACCAAGGAAAATACTATTAAAGGTTTGCAGGGACAAAATAAGGGCAGCAAGTAACAACTAGGGTTAAATAGAATATTACTACAAAGAGCAATAGATATTAATGAATTAATAACAGTCATGTGCACACTCTTGCCTGGGAGAGTAAAATGAAGTTCATTAAAATGAAGGGAGGAAAGAAATCAATGATGCAACTAGATGCCTGAGATAGAGAGCTCCATTTATAATCATTTGTAGCAAGAAAAAATAGAACAAATAAGTCAGAACAAGTTATAAAGTCCTTGCAATAACATCAATACATAGCTGGTAACAGCTTGGAAAATCTGGACATGTAGAAATCACCTGGTTCAGATGACACTCTTTGAACATGAAAAGGGTTGACTAAAATAATCCTGCCAAATCATTGATAATTACACTTAAAAGACATGAGATGGTACCAGAGAACAGAAGAAAAACTAATATTGAACAGATTTTCAAAGTAGAAAAGAATACTAATCATAACAATGAAGGCTGTGAAGTCTTATTCTGATGCTTATTATTTTTGTAAAGCAAAATATTATAACAAATAGCTAATGGATAGAAGAATTATTATCTATGAAAAATAAATCAGTATTATTAATATGGGAAGGGAAGGAAATAGGGAAATAGTTAAGTTCTGGTAATTAACTTTTTCTTGTTTATATGATCATTGGTACAGGTGCTGTCTCTTTCATCCTTGAATAGGACCTGTAGGTGCTACAAAAAATATATAATAATACATTTTATACAGAATCTCATGAAATCTGACTAACTTAACTCATTCATCTTGGACCGATGTGAATGCTCTCTCATTGAGTAAAAACTGTACTAGCTTTTTGCTACTCCTGTTTGATACCTTAACTACCCCCTCTTCCTGCATCACAGGCACTACTATTCCTTTTCTTCTCTGCCTTCTTCCACTCTACCCTACATGCTGCAAACAGCCCCTAAAAGCATTCCACTGGCTTCCTAAGGATACCTTCTCTTGGCTTGCTTTTCACCAGTAATATTTATCTTCTACTCTGTTGTTTAATATACACATATGTATATTATGTGTATATAATATGTATATTATATTATATATATTAAACAATCACTCAAAACAATGAAGTACTAGCAATAAACCTTGTAATTATTTCTGATTCTATGGTTCTGTAATTATATTGTTCCATGCAAGTCTTTTCCTGACCTGGCTTCCAGCCACTGGAATTTTCTCTCAGTTTGTAGTAATATGCCCCTAGGACAAGTATTTGTAAAATTCTAAGAATAGCTCTTTATAAGTGTATTTACCAGGAATAAGCTAGGTTTTCATAAGTTCATGATTTTTGAGTTTTATTTGTATCTTATTATCTACACATCCTAGCAACATTTTTGGATGATGTTCCTGTAGCGATGATAACTTTACTGACAACATAGATCAGCAATGTGTGTTGCCTGCATAACAATAATATTTTTGCACTTTACTGTTATGCCATCATATTGGTATAGGTAAGGAGAGACAAGTGTAGGCTGACTACTGAACCCAGAGGCATGCTTGGTTGAAATTTAAAATGAACTGAAAGGAGCTATGCAGGATCTCTTTATGAAGTAAGAAAAAATCTGTCACAAAAAGATCAATCCCAGAAACTAGCACTGTGAATATTAAAGCCGTGGCAACAATTTTATTCTATCCTAGGGTCTGACATACACACCCATGCATACAATGTATGAATTTTTTCCCTTATGTAACCCCGCTGAACTGTCACACAAAAAGCAATGCAGCCGGAAACAATACTCAGGACAGTGCCTCTTAGCATTCACACGCTATAGTAGGTCTCTGCATAAGCTCAAATAGAAAGCAAAAGCTAATGTACTGGGTGAAATTTGACTTTCTTATAGGGTTTATCCAATTTAAGTCTTATGCCTAAAAGCTCAGTACTGCAAAGTGCTGAGCTTCCATTGACGTCAGCTTGGAGTTGCTACTGTTTGTAAATGTCAGCATCAAATTATAGTCCCAGAGTTAATATTTGCAAAGTGCTACAAGATTCCAGGGAGAAATTTGCTGTAGAACTGCAAATGAATAACATATGGCTAGACTCTACAAGGTGTGAGGGCCTGATGCAAAGCTTTCAAACTCTTGGAATTTTTAGTGAAGGCAATGAGAGCTGAGGCAGTGTGCACCTTGCAAATCAGGTTCTGTGTTAATATTAATAATATTGGCTGCAAGCCCAGGAAAGACTGCAACAAGGAACTACCCCTGCTTTTTACCATCACTAAAGAACTGATCCATGGAGCTTGTGAAACCAGAAGAGCAGAGGTTTTCCAGGTTTTTCTGCTTGCTATTCTTTTTTAAATCTCCTTGACCCCGTCTTTATCTTAGCATTTTCTCTTAGTGTCTGATTTATGGTGTCTGTGTATGTGACTTACGTCTGTTTTGGAGTGACTGCTTAATAGAGTTTATGCTTGCAGCTCTATGTGGAGAAATATGTTTCAGGTGTGGCTGTTTTAGGTATTTGAAGAAATGGCCAAGCCCAGACTTATAAAGGACAGCCCCTTGCAAACACAAGGAGCAGTGAACAAAGGCAGTGTTCCTGGGAACCTGCCACAGCAGTGAGTTAAGGAGCTGGAGGCGCTGTGTGCATGTGCATATGCATGCCTGTATGCATGTGTTTTTTTTTTTTTCCTATCTCTTCCTTTGTTTTCTATAGCCTAGATGTTCTTCTGGGAGCATAGGAGGCATACATGGAGACTTGATTAGAAGTTGTTACTTTCATGGGATGTGCTAGAAGGTCAAGACCATTTAATCTGCATACAGGCCAAAGAAATAAGTGTCATCGTGTGACTACCAAAAGAAAAAGAGTCCCCAGAATTCAAGAGGACCATATGGAGAAAAGGCAGAGAGGAAGGCAACAGCACATAAAGACCAGAGGACCCAGAACTCTAGACAACATTAAGTTCAGGGCTCCAGGGACAGAGCCCTGTAAACCAAGACCACTACTCCAAGAAGGAAGAGGAAGGTAGTAGTTGTTGGTGACTCCATTCCATGGATGTATCAATTTGTAATCCAGAGTTGGGGTTCTGGGAAATGTGCTGTTTGCCTGGAGCCTGTATTCTGTATTTCACAGAAAAATTGTCAGAGGTCAGCTGCCCCTCAGACTATTACCCTTTCCTGCTTGCACATGCAGACATCAATGATATTATCAGAGATGATAATGAGCATATGAGAATACAAGTGGTCCTCCTCATGAAAGATAAATCCCCAAGCAGGGACATTCATATCCTGGAAGTAAATATGTTTCTGAGAAGAGTACAACTACTATGAAGAGATGGTATCTCTCCAACCACAACTGGGAAAAACATCTATGGGCATCATCTGATCAACCTAGGAAGGAAGGCTTTACTAGGTTCCATGGGGAGATCGTGAACAAAACCTTCCAAAAGAAACCAAAAAATCCAGAGAAGAGAGGACCAAAAAACAGCAAGCTCAAATCAGGTGAAGGACTGTAGAGCCACAGGGCAGCAATAAGGGATGCAAGATGAAAACAAGTAGTCAAAATGCAAACTAGTTCTGAAGTTTGTATACAAGTATGAAAAGTATGAGAAACAAACTTTAAGATAAACTGGAAATCACAGCCTGTGAAAAGAAAAATGATCTGACTGGTATCATAGAGACTTCATGAGATAACTCTTATAACTGGAATGTCACCACTGAGGGTACACCATTTTTCAAGGACATGATTGAAAGAAAAGGTAGTTGCATTGCCTTCTATGTCAAAAATATATACATTTGTTCCCTGGTTCAAGAGGAAGAAGATAGCAGATCAGAATGTATTTAGGTGAAGATAAAAGGTGACAAGTATACTAGTGATATAACAGTGAGGACTTGTTATAGACTGCTAAGTCAATAAGATGTGGATATGATGACAAAATTATCCAACAGTTACAAGCTAGTACCGAAGGGATAGTTCAATTTTCCAGATATCTGCTTGAAGAATAACACACCAAAATATAACATTTTGAAAAAACTCCTCATAACTTGTGTGGAGGACAGCTTCCCGAAAAGTTGAAGATATAACTAGAAATCATCTATCTTGGACCTTGGCTGGACCAGTAGGGAAGAATTAGTGGAGTGTGTGAAAGTGATGGGAAATATGAGAGGAAGCAATCACAGTATGAGAGAATTCATGATTCAGAGAAGGAAAAAGCATGAAATCAGAAGAACTAAGACACTGGGTTTCAAAACTGTGCATTTCAACTGACTCAAGGAAATAGTTGGTATGGTACCAAGGAAGCACAATTTGAAGAATAAAGGAACCCAGGGGGATGGAAGCTTTTGAAGTATTACAGGCTGAACAAGAAGCTATTCCAATAAAATGGAAACACAACACCAATGGGACTGCACAAACAGCTAAGAGATGACCCAAAAGAAAAATGAAAACATACAGGGAATGAAAACGTGGCAGGTCATCAAGGCATAGAAAGATCTTGCAGGGACAAAATCAGTAAGTCCAAGATAAAAAAGGAGCTACACATGGCCGAGGAGCAAGCTGCCAGTGGGCTGAGCAGCCTCTAAACTGTGGGGAGGCCCGGTCCTTCCCTCCGCAGGGGCAGCATGCCTCTCCCATGGCTGCGGGGTGAGCTGACAGCTGCTTCACTGAAATCTGCAATATTGCAAACTAAACTACATCCAAAAGTAGTTTAGTTTGCAATGATTCAAAGTACTGCCTTGAGCAGGGGTTGGACTAGGTGACCTCTTCAGGTCCTCTATGATTCTCTTTCTAACAGGTTTACCATTCCACAAGGCCAAAAATGGGAATAATAATTCCTTATTAGAGCTTCACTTCTGTATCCCATTGAAATGGCTAAGGGAGCTAAGATAATATGAAACCTTGAAACAGGAGAATTACAAATCTCTATTATATGTGTAGTTCATTTGCAAGGTGTCACAGAAAATCGCATAAGCCAACATTCTACTTATAAAAAAAGTATTATAAGGGGATGTGGCTGCCAAAACGTTAGTTAATTACAAACAATTGTGTCAAAATCAATGGAATTTAATATCTAGCCCAACTCTAAAGAGTTAAGAAAAGTTAAAAATATAAGCAGAATTACCAATATAAACAAATAAACCATGAGTCCCTTGTAAAACACTGGTGTTTGCTGAATTTTTCAGCTCCCAGAAACAAGTGATTAATTGGGACCTTTAACTCAAAATAGTCTTTAAAAAAAGGCTTACAGTTTAAGCCAGTATTATATTCTGAGAAACCAGACTCATGATTTCTGAGCAGTCCTAAGAGTAACTGAAGCTGAAACACTTAAACACACATTTAGCTATCCTAACTAATTCAGAGCATGTCTATTCTGCCTCTTGCTGAAAAGCAGGATGAATTAATTCACACAGAACTCTTTATTACAATATCTTGCCTGCTTCTGGTACTTGAGATACCTTAGCTAGCTTAAAAAAAAAGAAGAAAAAGAAGCTGTCTTAATGCTAATTGCAATACACAGTCTCTCTTAGATTTGCCTCAAGCTAAGGGAGTTTTCACAGTTGAAATCTGGTAGCCTATTTCTCAGCTAATAAAGGATGATTTGGAGAACTGGAAGAAAAGACACATTAATATTATTGTCTTCAGTTTATTAGCAAAACCTTAAACCATTAAAGGATTGCATTATTATTGAACTAAGATGATTTCACAATAAACAAGAATTTTCAAAATATATACCAGGGAGGGAGAAAAATTAAAAGACCCATTGGTGATAGCAAAAAAATATTTGTAAATCAAGATGTATTCAACATTAGCAGAATGTCCTTCATTTGCAATAATTGGTTCTTTTTCCTAAAGGGACTCAGCTTTGCAAATTTCCATTACATAACAGTACTGTATGGAACATTTAAACAGCTAACGGATGGACATTTGTGGGGAAAAGTGAGAAAAGCAGTTAATCTCTTACAAGTGTAGGGTATAAGAATGTGAAATACAAGGAGGACAGCACATCCACATATAGATTAAGATATTGGTAAATAAGAGTGGTATGGCTAAATACTGCTCCCTCAACACATATGTAAGGGTGGAAGATGGCAACCGTCATGCACTTCCTTTTAAATGTTTTGGTATGACCAATGATATCAGTGTGGCAACCAAGACCTGATCATTAGCTTTGTGCTACATAAAGTGACTCACACAGTGATTTCAAATGAGATGGTCACCCTCATTAACCTCACACAGGAGAACTTTACCATTTAAAATTGATGAATTATGGGAATATTTGGTTTGGCATAAACACAGAACTATAACTGGATTAGAAGCAAAGGAAAGAAGGATTAGGAATGACAATAATGTTGACAAGAATGGGTTATGACATACAAACAAGCCACAATTCAGATTAATGACAGTACCTACATCACAGTGTTTACCTTAAATGTCAGAGGCTTAAATAACCACCCAAAATGAAGAATGGATAGGTCTGACCTTAAGAAAATGCTTCCAGAAATTACTTTTTTAACAAGGCACTCATAAAACTGTAAGAGAAAATACGTTAGTATATGCTTGGTTGTGGCTGGATTTTATGCAACCAGCAGTACAAAAAAAGATACATTTTTGAGAAAAATATCACATATCTAAATCACTATAGTTAGAAGAGTGCCTTTGAAGTTACTCCTACAAAAAGAAAGTTAGAAAACAAGTTTGAAAAATCTGTGATTCTGTCATTAGGGCTAGACCATGAAAACAAGGATTTAGGGAAGGTCTGATTAAATAAAACGGGAATTCAATAAAATTGTGACCGCAATAATGGGGGTACAGAAAAATTTAAATGGGACAATCCTGCCAAGGCACTTTATGTTTGACTATACTTTACAACCAATTTCCAGCTTCATGTCCCAAACATCATTTTCACCTGTCTCCCCCAACCTTGTAGCCAAGCCTCAGTGCTGGTGACAAAGAAATCTTAGCTTATCCAAAGACTCTGAAATAGAAATAAGGCAAAGTTTCCGTTTTTAAAAAAATCAGTGGTTGCGTCTACATATGCACACCCGTACTGTGCAGTAAATATGGTGATTTATGCCAGCTTGACCATAAATTTGACACCTGCATCATGCAGGTATTGAATTTATACCTGATTATTTACTGCACAGTAATGCATGTGTAGGCACCTTACTGCTCAGTAACACTATGTGTGGACTGACTTGGGACTAATTTTAATGCACTTTAACACCTGCACGTATAGATGCTGGCCTATTCCCACTTACTGTGCAGTAATTTACTATGCAGTAAATTTAAACTGGGGCAAATGCACACATAAACATGCCCATTGAAAAGCAGGGTATGGAATACAGAAAGTGGCAGAATATCTGAGTACTGGACAAATTATCACAACCCTTCCACAGCAGTTGTGTGTACCATAGTGTCAACAGAGCTATTTTAAAGTTTAAATGGCCTAAACTTTCAAGGTGAAGAAACCTTTCTAGAATATTATGTGTCTAAAAGCAAGATAATACAGAGTAAAGGTCACATTTAAACAAATGCTTTAATAAGGATAAGAAATAAGAGGCTAAGATTCCTCTTAACACTCCTACTGCACACAGAATTTTCTTAATGTGTATGTTTCTGACTCCCCTTCACTGTGATCATTAAATATGTTAGAAAATATGTTATAGTATTTCTGCAACATGCAGCAAACAATAATCAATATTAGTTAAAACAGTGATTAATACCAGTAACAGAGTTCCAGACATTTAAAAATCCTCTATGTGGTCACAGTTACCTTTCATCAGGAAATTAGGAAGGATCCATCTGAGCAAGAAAGCCTATCCTGTAAACAGTCAGAAAAATAAGCCAAGAATAGCATCTGTTCACAGAGATGGTAATTAGAAATAATGAAAACTAAGAAACTTTAATCAAAGGACATGAAGCTGGGAGAGATGGATGTCTCTGCTTCGTCTAGGGGAGGGAAGAGTAAAGGCCAGAGTCATCTATATGATGTATATTGTATAATGGTCTATGGTTCCTGATTCTGTGTTTTGTTACTATACCTGGAATGCATCTACATTATGCTTGTTACTATGTCTAGATTCATGAAAGAGCATGGCAGTTTTATAGCAGATGTCTTACAGTGATGGAGATGGCCTCAATTTACAGAAGTGGGTTTTATGCAAAGAACAAGGGACTGGAGTCACCTGACTAAAATGTAGGAGCAATTATATTGCCTATTATGGGCATATCTCCAGATGGTAATCTGATTTCTTTAATTTGGGCATTTCCATGCCCAGAGAGGGCAATAGAACCGCTCTCACACTTTAATCAGGTAACTAATGGTGGGCCATTAGGGGTGGAAACAGATGTTGCCTGATGTCTCATTTGTGCTGCCATAAAAATGGTTGCACAAATGCTGAGTAAATAGATGCCAATACCCTTTGTTATACCACAGGAAAGGAAAATCAGTGGTCCAACAAAAGGTGATGATAAATTCTGCCGCTCTGCCTGAACTGCTTGTACTCTCCTGCCACTCAGAGAAGTGCTTTAAGGGGCCCACAAATCCCCAGAGAACCTGCTCAATTCTCCACTTACAGAGAGGCATCTTGGGGAATCTCAGGATGAATCTCCGTAAGTGAGGAGGTTTGGGTTCCCTGCTCAGCCAGACCCATCCCCCCAATCACAGAGGAGCAGATCTGGATGATCAGAGAAAAGACCCACTTTCCCAGCTCAGTTGGGCCTGTGCCCTGAGTCTAGCTGGCTGGGGAAAAGGTCCACTTTCCCCACTTAATCAGACCCTTGTCTTCCTGGGCAGAGAAACCAGGGGGATCACATCACTTCTTATGCTTCTCACATCAGGGAGAGCAGAAGCAACATGTGTTTCACCCAATGAAGCAGATCAGCTGTGCTGTGACAGATCCCCTAGGATGAAACAGGATTCTGTCCAAGGTGCTGATGTCAGATTTAGATGCCTACAAAAAAAAAGAATTGAGATTGACACTGTTCCAATGGTCTCAAAACTGCTTCTATACCTAGAACTATTTGCTTTCTCCAT
The DNA here is from genome assembly GCF_000455745.1 of Alligator sinensis. Lineage (NCBI taxonomy): Eukaryota > Metazoa > Chordata > Crocodylia > Alligatoridae > Alligator > Alligator sinensis. The sequence continues at coordinate 64,059 of NW_005842926.1, forward strand.
TTGACTTGAAATTTATCCTGAATGTTCTGGTTTATCTTTATATGCATGTTTAGGTGTGATGCAAATCAAGCAGCTAGGTGCCTGAGTCTAGTGTAGGGAGTCTGTGTTTTAACTAATAACTATCAAATGAAAAGGGCGTAAATGCCATAGCAGCAGGAACTTGAGCCCAGGACTCCCTTCTCTGGGGCAGTGTTTCACAGCATAACATGACCTTAAGTTTTGACTGGGCTTCTATATGCAACTGCAAGCAATAATAATGAGAGCATGGGTAGTCACACAGTACTCCCTCAAACAGGAGGTCTACTGACCATCCAGGCAAACAGAGCAGAAGCTATGCAACTTCTCCATATACAGCAATTGTAACTAAGAGTTTAAACTATTCCAAGGGCTATTCCTAGAGTAATGCAGCTACTTTCATCACCCATTTTTCAAGAATAGATGCAAACACTCTGTGCAGGCCAGAATGCATAATACTCTCTTCCTTAAGCATCCTATCATTTAATTTTGCATAAATTATTTTCCACTTCATTAAATAGCTACGTGTTTATGCTCAGGTAAATTGTGTAGCATGCATTGATTCTCACATCAATTAGATCCCATGTGACAAGATGGCATTTTGAAACACTCTGCTTGTGTTAAACATGAATTTAATTTTTGATGGTGTTTTTGTTTATCTCTATGGAGATAGTGGGTGAAAAAAATCACAGAGCTTGGGTTCTTGAAAGGTTCCCTAAGGCAGTTAAATTCCAAGCTAATATAAGATCCTTTTGAATAACTCCATTTATACCAATCTTATGGAAAATTAGTTCTTTCTGCCTATCACATATTTGTCTTGTATTTTGTGAGTGTAGCAGGGTTTATCTTCCAGGGGCAGCCATGATGCCCCCTGGTGGCCACACAACCCCTGACCGGCTATAGCTCTAGGGTGCCCTCCCCTTTTCACTCACCTGGCACACCTTGATATAATTTATTTGATTGAAAGGGGGGCTGCCTAAGGGTCCTAGAGTGAGCCCCAGTTCTTCTAGCCACCAGGACCTTGCTCTGGTCCTGTTTGTGCCCCTCTCGGGCCAAGTCAGTTCTTCTGACTTACTTATACCACCCCAGGGCACCTGTAGCCTTAAGGGATATTACATGGCTCCATCTTCCTCTTACACCACACCAATGCCTCGCAAGTTTACTGTATGCTCACCAGGGATCCTGGTTTTCTCTGAAAAAAAAAATCCCCAATTTTTGGATTAAAAAAGGGAACTCAAAATTCATATTTTTCTGTGAGTAAAATGAAAAACCACTAATATCACACAAAGGAAACAGAGGCCAGAAATACTAACAACTGACAGGGTATAAGCTGAGATAGCCAGACTCAAATCTGTGGGCCAGGGCTGGAGGCTTGCAGTCCGAGGAAAGGGGTAGAGGCTAAGAAGGCTGAGGACCCCAACAAAGGAGTGATTATCAGTGATCCTGGTTTTCTCTAATAAAAAAAAAAAACCAATTTTTCAGATTAAAAAAAAGGAACCCAAAATCCACATTTTTCTGTGATTAGAATGAAACACCACTAATATTAGTGGTGTTTCATTTTAATCATTTAAAGCAAGGCTTCCCCTTACCCAGGGTTGTGTTCCTTGTAAGGCACCAGTATTCAGCTGGCAGTTCTTAGAACAACTCTGAAATTAGCCCCGCCATGCAACCCTTTACCCTGATGGCTTCCCCCCTTCCTGGGCAGTAGGGTTTTGCCATTGCCTGTTTTTCTAGACATGGTTTTTTCCTTAAATTAAGAAGCCTCAAGCTCTCTGTTACAGTGAAACCACTCAAGAAGGCTCCTTCAGTCGTATGCCCCCATCGTCTCAGAAAATCAAAATCTAATATTGACGAAAGTGCAGATATAGCTAGGTTCCAATTCACTGATTTGATCAGCAACTTGAATAGACTCTAAAAGCACCCTGGGAACTAGTGATGGGAATGAATATAAGATTAAGCTAGTAGCCACCTATCCATGCAGCTTGGCAACTCCTCTTAGAGTCTCTACAATGCATTCACACAGCCATAAATACAATGAGTAACAGTAATCTACTCTGGACCTGAGAAGCATGAATCACTACGATCATATCTACAACATGAGAAAGGGGTGAGTTTTCTAACCAGCTGAACTTTAGGAGGAGAGTTTTCCTTCTGATGCTACAATTTAAGAATTACATTTTACAGCGTGATCAAATCTGCTACAAACAGCAGTTTCCAAACAGACTGTTTAAAACTACTGTTCCTGCTGGCCCAGTTTTCATGTGTCCTGTAGATTGGCAAATAGTTACAAACATTATCAGATATATGTTTACATGAACTTTAAAAAATAAAGTATGTTGTGGTGAATTAAGAACGGAAAAATTAGTTCTCAATCTGAAAGCTAAAATGGTAAAATAAAAGAAATAATCTAGAAAAAATGCTATTCCAGCCTGCAGAGTGTATAGTAAAATAGAAAAATGCAGACATCTAATTGCCATCTTCACCTATACAGTGTAAAGAGGTCTGTTATAAAAATTACATGTAATCAATATGAATGCAGCTATAAAAGGAACCACACATGGCACCCTGCAATTTAATCCTGTCCTTATTATTACTGCTTGGTTCCAGTTTTATATTTATAGTATGCATAATGAATGAATACATTTTTAAACTGAACCAAAAAAAAAACAAAACCTTTCTCTTTTTTGTTTCTGACAGCTTGTGAATCAACTACTTGTTTTTCTTAAATCTAAATTTAAGTAAACTTGTGCTGGTTTGAGGCTGAGTTGAGGAGGATCTGACATTGTTCTAGCACAGTAAGGAGAGAGAAGCAATGGGAAGAACATTTATTTCTGAAAAGAAAAAAAAAATCAGAGAGACTCCAATGTGTACTAGGCAAACTACCCAAGGGCATATTAGCAGCAGAGCTAAATGAATAAACTCCAAAAAAAGAAAAGAAAAAGAATGCTGTTTTGCAATGTAGATTTTTATATGTCAGTTCAAAAAAGTGTTTTTGAATTTCTTTTAAGTGCTTTTAAAATTGAGCATTCATCATATTAAATTAATATGCATAATTTAGCAAGTGATATATTTTATAAAAGAGAATATGTTGCTAAACTGTTGCTTAGTTATATTTAGATTTATGTATGACTTTCAATTACAGGCTTATACTACCCAATCCTAATTAATGTTGTTTTTGCATGTTCAGGGCCCAAATGAGGCTAAGGAGGTTAATTCTCAGTCTTGTACACACTAAGTTGGCAGACTATGAACAATTGTTAATAGGAAAGCTTTTGATGTATTCATTGAAAACATACTTCTTGTTTTACTACATGTATGTATTGACAACATAGTGGAATGAGGATGTCAAAGATGGGTATGCTGCTTTTTTTTTTAGGAAATTCAGTAAAATTGCCTGTTAAAGACAATATAACATTTTGTAATGTATTTATTGGCAAAATAATAAACCCCATCAATGCAAAAAGCAAAAGGAAAAGAGCTTTCAAATAACTAGCATTTTCTTAAATTGATGGATGCGATTCCACACATTAATACAGAGGTGTAACTGGCCACTTGAGCACTCTGGGTGGAAGCTGCACATGCGGCAGCATCAGTGTCTATGCTGCTGGTGATATATTGGCAGCTGGGCCAGCAGGCAACTGCTGCTATTTTTGTGACCCCTTCCCAGGGTCAGCACCTACGGCTAGTGCCTCAGTCACCCTGCTTCATTATGCTGCTGCATTAATACTTAAAGTGTTGGCAAAAAAAAGGAGCAGGAGTTCTACAAGCAACTTTCTACCTTCCTGAAAACAGAAAGATCACCTTTTTATGGCTAGCTTTTACCAAAAGAGGTTTTAATGAATTAAAACAATGCTTCCATTGCAACAGAATTAATAATTTGTATTTCAAGCATTACTATGCAGTTACTTTGCTTTTGTGTTAAGACATTTCACCCCTTTGCTTTGTTTTTGGCCTCCGGAAGCTAAGCCTCATGCAAAGGGAACTTGTTTTACTACATATTAGTAAACTATCATGCATACCTTTGGTCCTATATAAACTAAGGCATAAAGATGAAGGTTGAGGGACTGCAGGCATGTCTACACATTCAATTAATGCACTTTAAGGTCATGTGCATTAAATCTAGTACCTCCATTGTGAGGTACTAGAAGAATGAACATTAGCCTATTTTAATGAGAATTAGGACAAGAGCACTTTTTTTGTGGCACTTTAATGAGCATTAAAATAGGCTAATGCACATTACAGCACATGTGTAGATGTGCTTGACTTACTTTAATCCTGAACTACTGAGTTCTATTTTTATCTCTGCTAGTGATATTCTTAGGATCTTAGACAACCTCCCTATGACATAATTTCCTATTTTTGGTAGCAGGATAATAATACTTAGGTGTTTTTTGTTTCTTTACACATCTATTTAGAGGTATATACAAAGTATGTAGAAAAATGCAAAGCATTCAATAAATGAAACAATCACCATTTTAATATCTCACATTCTACTGTATTATTCAGCAGTGGTGTAACTAGTGGGAGGGTGACCAGGGCAGCCACCCCAGGCACCAACTTATGGATGAGTGGAAAAAATGGCTGCTGCCATAACTGTGCAATCATGGAAGTTGCCACTGCTCCGGTGTATGTGGCAGATGCTGCCACATTGTCACACCTCAGTGATATTGCTTCTGAGCAAGAATGATTCATGTAAACTTTCTTCTCTCATTGACTTCAAGAATTTCCATGGGCCACCACAGAGGGCACAGATATCATTATGATTTCAGCAAAAACTAATTGCACTGTCTCAAATATAGAGGAGAACCCCATTCTTACTATCACAAGCCCTATTCTAAAAAAGTACCTTGCAAATCCTGATCATTAAGTTCAAAAGTATATCTATTTAAGCCCATCTAGTACTATATTCCTTCAAAATATCATGAAACATATACCTAATGTGTTATGATTGATTTCTTCAACTCAATTAGACTAAAAAAAAGTGAAAGCAAACAAAAAACAGAACAAAACAAAAGCTATGCAAATGGAATGCCTCTACATCTACATAAGGTTTCATCAATTCCCATTGCTGCCAATGAGTCTTCCAAATTATTTAATTAGGCTTTAGATCAAACCCAAGTTTCTATAATTTTATTAGAATTAGTATGCACTGAACAGGAAAATGAGTCTATTACCAAAAAGATAGAATAAGATATCAATGACAGGTGCAATCATAGCAATGCATTTTCATCATCTTTGTTTCTTTACGTGTTCTTTTTCATTCTATTTTGGCAATTCCAGCCCTAAAAAAATCAACCAATAGTATAATAGAAGAAAGGTTCCCTGTCAAAAAGTGTTTTTTATTCTAAAGGTAGAACTACTATCCCTATTTTACACTTGAGGAGGGATAATAGAATTGCAAAAAAACCACTGTCATTTACACACACAGAGAAATCTGTCCCTTATTTCCAAACCATCTTCAGTATAAGGAGATTAAAACTCATATTTCTTTTTTTCTCAGGATAGTGCCCTTATCACCAAGCTGGGTCAGGATATTCTCTACTTGTCTGATGAGGCTGAGCCAATAAGCAAATGGATTGCAAGAGTCCTGGGGGCAGCAGAAGAGCAAGCAAGGCTGGATAGGACTCTTTTTGATGATAGCGGTCTCCAGGTAGGGAAGAATCTTGTTCTGGTTCCTTTCCCAAAACATTTTTCTTAGTTTGCAATAGATAGTCATTGGATAAAAAAAGAAATAACTCTGGCATCAGGGGCAGTAACCAGGACTGTGCTGTCAAGTTTCTATTAGCCAGCTAGTTCTATTAGTTATGTCCCTGCTAAGCATCTAAGCATTCTGAATTGCCCTTTAGAGATACCCCACTCTCCTATTCACTATAGAGGTATCCTCCATCTATTTGAATCAGTCTCCTGAGATAAGGCATGTATTTTTCATATATAGTGACCATATTTACGCAAGATGTGACTGCACAGTAGTCTTGGACTACTGCGCAGTCAGCATCACAAAAAAATCATTTATTAGCACTATTGCACAGTAACTTGTGTTACTGAGAAGTCATTTAGTACTTGTTTAGGCCAGTATAAATGATTGTGCAGTAACAACTGCACAGTCAGCATCTCATGTAGACATGGCCACTGTCACAGGCCAGCTGAGCACTGTAAGTGTATCAGTTCTATCACAGGCCAACTGGGCTGTTTGGTTCAGTTTTGGATTGAGGAGGCAAAGTTGGGATTGAAGTAAAGGCAAATTTATTATATCTTACACACACACAACAGTTAACAGAAAGATAAATGCAAAAAGCAGATAATGCAGTATTAAAGAGCTAATAGTAAATAATAACAACAGATAATAACAACAGATAGATGGACCAATTCTGTCGCAGGCCAACTGGGCACTGCGAGGGTATCAGCCACTGGGCTGTTCAAAACAACAGATAGACAAACATTGGTTAGCAACTTATCGATAGTCCCTCGATGCCTAGGTATGCGTCAAGTGATTCCAACCAAGTCAGGCATCCCCGATCGATGCTGTCGGAGGGATTACCGGGGAAGATGATCCTCACTCACACTGAGAGTCTGGGGTCTGGGCGTGGAACAGCAATGACCATTCTGTTCCCTCCTTCCTGCTGGTCACCTGATGCACACACTTTTGATACCTAGTCTTATGCTAATCTGTTGGCTTTAGAGCCACTCACAATCTTGCCCTATAGCTGTTGCCCTATGGGATTAAAAGGTGTTAAAAATTATCATAAAAGGTTACTACCTAGACTTGGGTTTATCCAATAAGCAAATTACAAGGCAGCACCTTTAGGTTTGAAATTGACATTGCTCCACCTAAGCCCAACCCTTATTAGGTTTCTCTGAATATGCTTTCTTGGGATGTACTTTCCTGGAATGTGTTGGGTGTGCCAGGCGGTTAGATCCAGTATTATCGTCAAGGCTGAACCCTGAGCAAAAAACCATTAGGTCAGCTAATCTTGCAGCTACAGCTTTACCTATGCAGCCCAGTCAGTTCCACGAACAGTTAATGACAAACAAGTTACATTTTTGGGTTACAAACTTACAAGCTTTATATTAGCTAATATTATCTGTTTAGGCAAAATACCAAATGCCTCCAAGAAGCACATATTTATTGCTTATTAATCCCTCTGGTTCTGGCTGTCACAGGCCACCAAAGCTTAAACTGTTCTATATAAGTCCTAAATGAATTGCCCAGTGCCACTCCAGAAGTTTGTAAGCCAAAAGTAGAACATGGGACTTTTGAGTCTCAGTCCAGGGTCCTATCTTTTAGAGTCTAAAATTAATTAAAATTTAGACTTCCCTTCTTATCCTAACTTCAAGTAGCTAGTCAAGAAATATGCTGCAGCATATAAAAGGGTTTTACAATTTTCACTCGTATAGCCTTCCTTAGTATGTTTCTGTTCAATTAAAAGGCCTCAAACTATTGAAAGAAGTGAGGTGCTCTACCTTATTGCAATGATAGGTATTAAGACTACACAGTAGTGTAAAAGATAACAGATTCAGCAATAACTGATTCACTTATCCATCACTGGAGTTTTCCGCAGACAATAGTACAAAAAACTCCAGAACAGGAAAGAAGTCTGGTAGACCTGTACATGCGTAAAGATACTTTACTCTCCAAATAGTCAACGAGACTACTTATAGTACAAAATCCTATTCAGAATGAATAGAGCTACCAGAATCTGACCAAATATTAGCAGGCACTGACATTTCAAGTTTAGAATAAATTACTAATCCATTCTTGATTTAGCTGCCATTTCAACTGCAGACAACCCTGAAGGAAGGTAACAAGTTCAATAACATTTAGAAGAAAATGAAGCAAAAAAGAAATGTGTGTGTGTGGAGTGCATAGTGAAGAATGTGATTAAGAAAAAAATCACATCAAGAGAACTGTTTTCCTCTTAAAGTAAGAAAAAGGCTACAAAGAACACAGTATAAGGCAAAGTGTGAATATGCTTCAAGAGCATATTCTATAGTTATCCTGAATGTGAATAACTATGATTGATACCAATAAAATATTCCCTTGAGAGAAACAGTATAGAAATCTGGAAGGGGAAACATTTTTCCTCAATATGAAGAAGACTGAAGTAGACTCATGCTATAATAGGAACATTTTCTTTCATGCTGACTCTTATCAATGACTCTTTTCTCCATTACCTTCAGCTGTCTGTATCCAGCTGTGGATTATTGCGTTGTACTGAGATTGTAAGTTTTGAGGGTTTTCCTATTTTTTGGTCTATGTTTATACAGCACCTAGAAGAATTGAGTCCTGGACCACAACTATAGCTGTTATGAATAATGATAAAATGGTGAATCTACAAGTCCATTTTCTATGTTCAGAAGACGGTGAAAACGCATTAACAGCAAATTGTTGAGGATTTTACCCTCTTCCTTTTAAATATATTTTCTTGACATCTATCATTTAAAAAGTCAAACTCTTGATTGGTGTTAAAGAGCATGAAAAGCACAAAGCACACGCCTTGTTTTATAGGGTTGTTCTAATTTTAGACAGAAGGCAGACTCCTTCTCTTAATGAAATAAATCATATGATAGGTGACCTTATTCTTAACCTCGAGAGAGCACTTCTTAAAAGCTGGTGGGCACCTAGAAATTCAAACTTTGAAGAATTTATGGGATTTGTAATGAAGTTCGTCTTCAGATGTTTTATAAATCAAGTGCAGCATCAGATCAGAAATCATAATGCAAAATCTTGGTCAGTTTTACCCACTCAATAATGATGTAAAACACTTGAAAATAAAGTGGAGAAACAGCTGACTAGAGAGAAGCCAAATTCTATTCCACCTGTTAAGTGCACAAGTGGATTTAGGTGCTTAATTGTGATTATACTCTGGTGGTGTGTCTGAAAAATCCAACAATGTATTGACTTTTGTAACAACTATTATCTTAACTATTCAGACTGAGTCACCAAAAAACCTCACAAAAAACAAAACAACAACAAAAATAAATGAGAAAGAGGAGAACCTACCTACCTGTTGCATTAACCATTTTTCAGGGACTCAAAGTGGAATAGACTCACTCTCAGATACTTAATCCATTCATGCACCTGATAGTTGGAATATAATCTGGCCCATGAAAACATCTGTTCATACATCTGTGGGTAACAGTAAAAGGTGATATGAGGAGTTGCCTTCACATTTAGCCTTAACATAAACTTTTTTTTTTCTTTTTTAAAGATTTTTTTGTGGAATTTTTTCCCCTTTTTTGGCTTTGGAAATATAGTGGGAAGGGAGATTATAAAATGAATTATTTGTTGTCTGTGGTACAAAGATACCTACACAGCCAATGTGGAAAGTTAGACATCTCCAAAGGGAGAACAACAAAAATGCACATGTTAAGCTGATAGCTGCCTAAATCCAGCCTATAAGAAATGCTAGGCACAGTGGTATTTCTTAATTTACACTTCACTCTGAATTAGGATTTTGCATTAGCTGCCTGCATTAGAGCTTCAGGGGTAGGTGGATATATAAGCAGAGTTCACTCTTTTAAAAACACAGCCAAGGATATTGTAATTCTATTCTAGATTATTGGTTAAAGCATCCATATAAGGAGAGGCCTGTAGGTCCAAATCCACTTTTCCCACATAACAAAAGAAAGCCCTCAACACTTAGTAATAGCTGCTGACCATGTTATTTAAGCTGGATAGTATGTACTCAAATATGCAAAACATGCAGTCATAATGAGAACTCTTATTCATCTAGTAAACTTCACATTGCAAAAATTAGCCACGAAATAAATGTAGGTGCCTAGTAGGGTTTTAGCTGTTAGTGTTGGAATGGCAACACTAATTCTTTATCTTTTTTTGGATTTAGGAGCCTAAATTCTCTATCAGTCCTATTTTATGTCATTAAAGTGCTTCTTTGAACCCAACTGTAATGAGCTGGAAACGGTGACCTAGTTAATTGATACAATCTCATCCTGGGCTTTTCACTGAAGTCACTTACCAAATAATTTTTTTTTCTTTTTTTTCTGGGGTTTTTTTTTTTTAAGTACATGGTTGGGTTTCCTACTTGAGTGTCAAAATCAAAGATTAATAGAAAATAGAACTAGAATGGCCCTGAAGAGGTTATCTAATCTGTCCCCTGCCTCAAAGCAGGATCAGCTGTACTTAACAACATTATGGTTTTGTAGAAATCATGCAATTCATAGAACCTATGAATTTGAATTAATCCCATTAACTTCTTCATGGTCATCTTGGCCAACATTTGGAATGGGCTCTCAAGGAAGGTGGTGCTCTCCCCTACCCTGGGAGTCTTTAAGAGAAGGCTGGATAGGCATCTGGCTGGGGTCATCTGACCCCAGCACTCTGGGTCATCTGACCCCCAGCACTCTTTTCTCCCTAGGCAGGGGGTTGGACTCGGTAATCTGTTGAGGTCCCTTCTGACCCTAGTATCTATGAATCTGTGAATCTGTGAACTTTTGGAAATGCACACACCCCCCCACGTATATATTATATAAACTACCTATGTATATATTTATTTATATACAATATATATATATATACTGTATATAATATACTGTATATATATACTGTGTATACACACACACACACATACACACAGATTTAGGTAATATATTTATATACATAGGTAGTTTATAAACCTAATTATTTAGGTAATTCATATATATATTATATAATATAGATACAATATCATAATTATACACACACATATACCATTCAGCTGATAATTTTGTTTATCTAAAAGCATGTATTGCCATATCACATGTTGGTATCAAATCAGTGGGTGTCTTGTAAAGGTATTGTTCTGTTGTTGCAAATGTGAAGTAAGCCAGCATGTACAGGATTGTAGTGCAACCATCAAGATTCAACAAGGCACTCAATAATTTCTGTAGAGGTGAAAATGAGGCACAAAATGCCTACAGCAAGTGTAAGTAAGTAGGAAATGTAAATGCTAAGCAGAGAAATGAAAAGTATCCAAAGGGGATATTTCATAAAAATGCTGTCTGGATATTTTATACAACACATAGTATTCTTGTGGCTTGCAAGAGAAAAGCAAGCTGTGAGAGACTTCTTCAGAGTGCTTTTGCACTTCTGAGAGGCCCAAGTAGTTGAGTCTGCAGTAGGAAAGACAAGTACCAGAAATGGTGACTGAACTATTTTGTGTGAAAAAAGAATAACAAATGCATTGTAGAACACTGTAGACTTACAGAGGCTTTTTGCATGGTGAACGGCAAATGGTTTGGCTGACATTGCGTAGGCAAACTTACAGTCCAGCCACTGAACACATGGAAGCCCTTATTGAAAGCTGAAGTAAAAATTAAAATCTTCAGTAGCACCATACTACCCTCTTTTGCTAACCTGCTGCCAATTATGTGAGGGTGTTTGACTACCATCAACTGTTTGATCACAGTTGAAACCAACTGTCTTGACCTTGCATCAACATATTTTTTTTGGTGCAATTTTCAGTTTTAAGACAATGCATTGGTATTGAATTAATTGGCTCCATAAATACAATTTCTGATATGAAGGACTTAAATATTGTTGACTTGTAAAAAATCATTTTCCAAAATGCCACTTATAGCATTGCAGGGGTGTAGGTTGTAGCCGTGTTGGCCTAAGGACATAGGCAGACAAGGTTCCTTGGGTGAATCTCATATCTTTTATTAGACCAAATTTGGGTTGGTCTAATAAAACATATCAGATTCACCCAAGGAACCTTGTCAGTTATAGCATTATGAATTTGATGAGTCCTTTTAAAGCTGCAGACTGTGAGGAACTGTTTTCTCCCTAATAGAGGTGCCTGAGATTATAACAGATATAGATTCAAGGATAATAACTTCACTATCCAGAAGATGTTGTCTTAGAAAACTCACTAAAAATAAATACAAGTAAAAAACACTGTTTTTTTATGTTAAATAAATTAATAGTTAAAATTTTCAGTAATCAATTCTACATGCTGGCACAGATGGTGTTACTAACAAAATCTGTATTACCCGCTCTAGATAGTGATTTTGTGAAGAGTATATACAGCACTAACCTTCCCACTGAATATAAGCTTTTTCTCTGAACCTCTGCTGTGAAACACACTAAAAATTAATGTGACAATAATAGTCTTAACAAAACCTATAATCATTGCCAATAGATATTTGTCTAATCTGCTCTTAAAAGCCTCTGGTGTTAGAGCAGTGTTGTCCAACATACAGCCCGCGGGCCGCCATGCAGCCCGCCAAGCCATTTTATCTGGCCCGCAGTGGCAGAGCATGGAGCCGCGGTAGTGGAGCGCAGAGCCGCGGCAGTGGCGGTGGCGTGGAGCTGCGGTGGCGGAGCGTGGAGCTGTGGCAGCGG
>NW_005842926.1:76423-86193 GCF_000455745.1 Alligator sinensis
GGAAGCGGAATGTGGAGCCACAGCAGTGGCGGCAGGGCCGCCGTGGAGGCAGAGCATGGAGCTGTGGCAGTGGAGCTGGAGCTGCAGCAGCGGTGGCAGACCACAGAGCCACAGCAGTGGTAGTAGAGCCGCAGCGATGGAGCGTGGAGCCACGGCAGCAGTGGTGGAACACGGAGCTGCAGCAGCAGTGGTGGGGCAGCAGTGAGCTGGGAAGAGCCGGCCTACGGGCCGCACCTGGCAGCGAGAGGAGGGGAGGTGATTACCCCCACGGGGACCAGCTCATCAGTGAGGCAGGTCCTGCTGCAGCTGCCCTGAGGGCTGCTCGGAGGGGGGCTGCCCCAGCCACACTTGATTGGACGAGCTGGGGATGGGCTCCGCCCCTTGCCTCTGGCACGTGGCCAGTGGAGCTGCAGCATGGCGTGTGCGGCACAAGGTAAGTTCCCGCACCGAGCTGGGAGCACCTCAGGGCCAGCTGGGGCAGATGGAGGTACAGGGTAAGTTCCCGTGCGGAGCTGGGGGCACCTCGGGACTGGGCCAGGGCGGATGGAGGCATGGAGTAAGTTCCCGTGTGGAGCTGTGAGCACCTCAGGGCCAGGCCAGGGTGGACAGAGGCACGGGGTAAGTTCACATGTGGAGCTGGGGGTGCCTCGGGGCCGGGCCGGGGCAGACAGAGGCATGGGATAAATTCCCGTGTGGAGCAGACCCATTTCATTGTCACTTCCTGCAACTTCATTGGTGTCAAAGGTCATGTGACATCACTTCCTGATGTGATGTCACTTCCTGTGAGGTCTTTGAATATGGCCCACCAGGCCACTGGGTGATAAAAAGTTCGTGATCCAGCCCCACATTCAAAAAGGTTGGACACCCCTGTGTTAGAGAGTCCACAGCCTCCCTAGGCAATTAATTCAGGTGCTTAACTGTTGTTGCAGTTAGAAGTATTTTCCTAATATTTAACCTAAATCTCCCTTGTGGCAAACCAGAGGAAGTCCGGCTCAGGGAGATGGGCAGTGCCTTGGAAGGCCCTAGAAGGCTATTCCAGTGTTGGCTATTTCTTTTATCCAATGACTGTTAAATATAGAAACACTAGAAAAGGGCAAGAGAAGTGATTAAAATATTAGGTACCCTATCTTTCCAGACTAGTGAGCCACAATTCCTCTGGCTTCTTCTCTTTATCCTGCATATCGTCTTCTTCTCCTGATCTCAAACATCTCTCAGTGGGCCAGCTTCAACAGGGAGTGGAAAGTGAACTTCTTTTTTTCCTGGCCTGTTGCTTAGTCGAAAGGGAACTTAGCTGGGAGATGGGCATGTAAATTTAAACACCTTTGGGAATAGAAAGACTAGAATCTGGGTCTCCCACCCCATGGACAAGAGCCTTAACCTAAATTACTGGGCTAAAAGTGGTACAGTCCTCCTGGCATGTTGCAGCAAACACAGTTATGCAACCTCTTGGGAAAGAAAAATATAAAATTCATGTAAGTGGTCTGAAATGTCACTCAGGTAGTTAGCTGTTAAAGTCCAACTTATCTGTCTAATGGCAGAGTTGAATTTGGGCTTCTATATCCTGACATATTACCATATTTACTCAAATTGAAGATGACTCTGAATATAAGGCAATACCCCCAACCCAATAATTAGTGGGATGGGGGTCATGAAATGGGATTCAGGACTAGTGAATAAAGGATTGGCATGACAACTCCTTTGATGAATGACATAAAGCTTTATGTCATTCAAAGTATTCACTGTTCAATGAGCCTAAAGCAAAGAAAAATGCAATATATTTAACTGTAAAAGTGATAGTATCTCACCAATACTATCAAAAGAGGCAAAAGAGGCAGTCTCAATCTTTTCAGCTTCTCAAGGATTGAATCCATTCACCAGAAGATCAGCTGGGTGGAGCAGCAGTTCTTGTCAAAATTATTTCTCATTCTTGAAGCAGGCCGTTAGCTGTTTCATTTCTCTCAGACCCACTAGCTCAGCTTCTTCAAAGCATTCTTGTAGTTATATTAATCAAGAGAGAATCCTAAGTAGTAACTAACCAGAAAATCCTGTTAATCAAACTGTTCATTATTGGTTATCAGGAAGTCCCATTTTTGATTGAATTATCTTCCTCAGTAACAGGAGGTTATCAATATCTAAGTTGGAACATTCTGAGAAATTAATTAACAACCAAGAAAAATGCCAAGTTTTTGAAGAGTTGTCCTTGGAAGACCACGGGAATCACTGAGGCAAAGCAAAAGTTAATCAGAAGGAGATACCTATCAAAGCCCATATGGAGAATTCTACTTCCTGCATATAAATACAAGTTAATTGCAAAGAAATATTTACTATACTAATTAATCAAGGATAGACATTTCACATAGATACATACCAGACAAATAGGAGCCTACTTAAAATCATCATAAATATAATAAGCTGGAAGTGATGCCTCATTTTTTTTTTCAGAAGGTCCAACCACAAACTTCCATTCTTTTGCACTATTCAATTGTCATCAATATTTCGTATTTTAACTTTTGTGAGTAGGCCCAGCTCAGCTTGAGTTTCAAAGCCATCAGTTAGGTTCTATATGTGGAAAAATGATAAATTTGTTATAATTTTCCATGGATAGAATCAAATTATTGGGGGTTCTCTTTAATTCAGCTCCCTCGGGGCCAGGCAGTAGAGGCAGTGGGTGGTGTCTGGAGGTCAAGCAACTTGTCCTCTGCTTGTGCCTGCTCCTCTGCTACCTGGCTATCTCCCCGCACACTCTGCCTGCCCTTCCCCTCCTGCTCTTCCTCCTACCCCCCAGACTCTGATCCCCCTCAGCCTCTGTTCCCCCCTGACTCCGCTTCGCCCCCTCCTTCCTCCCAGCCTCTGCTTCCTCTCCCCAACCAAGCTCTGCTCCCTTCTCCCCCACCCCTTACCCTTGCTCCACTCTGTGCCCATGCTCAGTGCCTCAGGATGCAGCATGGATGGAGCCTGCCAGCATGAAGCAAAGGTAAGGTGGAAAGGAGAGGGGCTAGAGGAGAATAGCAGCTCCATCAGGGCGGAGATCGGGGAAAGAGGCTTCAGGGGGGACATGGTGGGGTGCAAGGGTAGCTCGGGGGGCTAGGGGCTGGAATGCAACCCGCTGAACCATGGAAAAAGTTTGAGCTGCTGAAGCTGCCTGCCCTCCTCCCCCCTATGTCATTCTAAGATGAGTGGTCTTTTTCCGAATACATACAGTACTTTCCCAATAGAGGGGAGCTTTATGTGGGGGATAAAAATAATAGTTTACTTTTTTTGTACACGTTTCGGACCAATACCTCAAGTCATTTTCTAACTGAAAGATAATCAAGCCACCCATGACTCAGCACAGTTGCATAAAAGAACCTTAGGAAATTTTGACAGAAACATTGGCAGAAATATGAAACTTTTAGGTAGGGTACTTAGCATCCCTGAAGTAATGATGCACAGACAATCTTAATTGTCTGCTCCATATTTCATACATGAACACTTCCTTGCACAATTCCTTCTCTCACATTTTACTGCACAATTTTATTTTCTTGACAAACATATAAAAGATAATGGGTAATGTTTCTGAGAAAGAAATAGGAAGATGACAAAACAAAACATTGCAATTTGAATTTGGAGCAATTTTGAAACTAAAATAATTACTTGTTTGTGTTTGAGTTGTAATGAACTCTTTCATTTCATGTCACTTGTGATAATATACTGCACATTTAGGTCCCAATTCAGTAAAGGATGTGTGGTCTTAACTTTAAGGGGGGGCGCTAAGTACACCCAAAACATTATTGAATCAAGGGCATATAATACAATGGCCCAAGCTTAATTTCTTGTGAATTATTGTGAATTATTAGAGTGAATTATTGGCCCCACTGAAGCTCCTACTCCTATTGTTTTCACTGGGGGCAAGATGTCATCCATAGTGTTCAAGCAGAAGCTACAGATAAGGGCTTGCAGAAGAAGTCAAAAAAATCTCCCCTACAATGAACTGTTATTTATTTAAAGCCAAAGGTAATATTATTTAAATTAATTTTAAAATATTACAGCTCTTTTGGACTACTAAGCAATACAAACTGATTTACAAATGCAATGTATTTTTGTAGAAAACACTCTCTGCCTTCATCTGCCACTTCATAGACTACAATTGTCTCATAAGGGAAAATCTCTAGACTCACATTCCAATTTCTACTCTTTAGAATCTCTCTCACATGGAAAAAAATATCAGCATCATATTTCACAGATACATTATTTGACACGTAGCAAACTCACCCCAAGACAAATTATTCTTTCCACATTACTTTAATATAATTAAAAAACTACTCCATTCTTGAATTTACTCTGTCTGAGTGGAGAATTTGCTCCTGTGTCTTTATATATGAATTTCTTTTACATGCAGACTTCTCTTCAGAGCCCACAAGTGGCATAGTACAAATCAGCACTTCTTGGCACTTAATCTTCTACTCTGTTTTCTTTCTCCTGGTCCAAATCAACTCACTATCAGCTAAGCAGTAATTCTTATTCATTCTCTAGATATGCCTCCTACTGTCCTTTTAGTCTTCTAGTTGTGTAAATAATCACACCTTTTCCTGCATGTTCACTGACAAATGATTGATTTATTTTCTTTATCTCCTACAGAATCTACTTGTATTTTTACTATTGTATTTTGTCACATACAACACATGTCCAAATATGACATGCATCTTATTTTTGAAAGGTAGAATGAAGAGAAAGGATGTTACCATGGCTGCATAGAGCTATGCTGCATGCTGTGGGGCTCTATGCTATGGCTACATAGAGCAGGGACAGAGCCTGATCTTCACCTGACTCGCTCTCTCTTTCTTGCATAACTATAGCTGAATCTGTAGCTGAAGCCTTCTAGTCAATTGACTTCCTCAGCTGCCTGAAGAGTACTACCACAGCTGCTGCATTGTGGAGCAATAGCCAAACCAGGGGTTGCTTCAGACCCCAGGTAGAAAACCACTTAATACATACATCCCAATTTTTTTGGCGGGGTGGGGGGTGTGATTTGGGGGAGAAAGGTGCATGTTGTGTGCAAAACAAGCACAGTAACTCCCTAAGATAAAAAGACAAAACCTGTAGGACAACAGTAGAGCATTCTAGGAAATCTCTAAGTTCTTAATATTGTTTATGCAACTCTGCTTCATTTAGTTTATAAGGTGTAACTCTACTCTGCCTCCTGCCAGACTTCAGACTAACACAGCTAATTACCTCTCTGTCTTGTTACACTGACTGGCACTTTAAAATACCAGAGGTCCATTTAAAATTAACCAGTGTAAATGAACTTTTATTATACATCTATTTCCAAAGAACTATTGTACCTTTTGCCATGGTTAATCACTGAAGGCTAAATGCTGCCATCCTTACCTTAGGTGACTACTACAAAAGGTTTCTCAAGTGAGAAATTACTCATTTCAGAATACCTTTAAAGACTGAATAATAGTGGATATGTAGAAGAAAGCAGAGTTAAGATGGCTTAAGAAGCTGCAATGTTGTTTCTGACTTCTGAGTGCGAAACTAAGCAACTTCACTATGCTCTTTATGTACTTCTAAAAATGGTGTACAAATAAACATTTATTACAAACTCACGATGCAGTTATAAATTTCCAATGTTTGGGCACATGTAGTAAATACACACAACATATTTGGTATTTCCTCACCACAGAAAAGAAAGTTTAACTTTAAAAAGTAATTAAATATAATATTCATCTTATGTAAATATATTTCCCCTGATATTAAAACAATATTAGCTGACAAAAAAACAATGATTCTTTGCTGAAGTGTGGGAGGAGGGAAAGAAAAAGAAGACAGCAGCAAAAGAAACTTAACAAGTTAAGTCTTCCCTGCAGCTTCCTGATTTCACTGATGCATCTCTCCAAGGGACTCTATAATCTAGTGAAGTAGAATTAAATTATTCTCTATACAGATTCTGTTTCTCTCATATGTGGTCATTAGCAGACTGATAAAGATTTTTCTATAGCTTTGATAGTATCATGTATCAAATATAAAAATGAACAAAGACGTCACCTTTCTCTTTGCTCATTTAATCATCTTCAAGAGAAAAAAAATCTTTTTATTGAATCAGCACTTTTAATTTTAATTAATGTAATGCCTGTGGTGGTTTACTTTGTATTTCTTGCTATATATGATATGTTCTCTATGGTCTGTAAAACCTTACCTGCATCATTCTACAATAGAAGTAAGCTCTCATTGCAGTAAAACCTATTTGCATTGGTGTCAGAAGGAGTAATTTGAAGTATATGAAATATAAGAAAAGTCACCATATTAATTCAGTTGGCAGAATTTTCAAAATCTGCAGCAGTTTACAAATTATTGCAATGTGTTGAAGTGCATTTGAAGTTGATGTGTTTTAAAATGTGCATTTAAATGTGCTTGGATTTGCAACTTATGAACAATGCTCTTCTTTCTCCCTTCAGGCTTTGAGATCCCAAGTTGTAGGCGTCACATCTCTATACTTTTTTATCTCTGACTTCTTTGCAATATAATGGCTTACAGTTTGGGCAAAGGCATCAGTTATGCAGCACTTAGGTATCATAATTCAAAGATGGTATGTCTACAATGTTTATCTGTAGTGCAAATCTGAAGAACACAATGTTTTCATGAGATCTTTGTGTATGTATTAAACCAGAATTGATAAAAGTCACAGAGAGGGAAAATGGGTGTATTACTGAAAATGTGATTTAAAGAGTATGCATCTGCACAACACTAATTAAAAACAAACAAACAGAACAAAACAAAACATGGAGTATCGTTTAAAGTAACAGCCCCTATCTTTTAAATGGCAATAATTAAGGACTTACTTAAATTGCAGTGAGAAATTGCAGGTTTGCTTCATATTTAATCCTCGAGATCAATGAAATTTACAAGAATAGTTCTACTTTAAAGATGTACTCTACAGTGACATCAAGGAGTTACTTGTTAGTTCTCTTTCAATAATTTCAAGAGGAAATGCTTTCATTCTATAAGCAAAATGTTTTTTACAGGCTGCCAGCCTTGGAGGCTTAGCCTGAGTGTGTGAGATGAAGCCGGATCCATTCTTCGTTATGCATCATCAACTGTAACAAGGTTCTACAGAACAAATAATTCCCACACTTAAGAACACCACTCTTTAAATATGATACTCTTAGTAATGCTTATGCTTCTCTATTACCATTTGTGTTTTTGTTTAAATGAAGGGTTTGAACACCACTAACAATTATGTATACAATATATTGGAAGCATGGGTGGATCCAGGATTTTGTAAAGTGGGGTGTGGGAGGAGTGATCAGTGCTGCAGAGGTAGCTACACCTCCACTTGTGGCAGTAGCCAGAGGTGGAGGGCAGGGAGTGAGGGAGGATGGGACATGTTGCTTAGCATGGGGGAAGTGCGGGGGAATACTCACCAGCTTCAGGGAATTTTAAAAGAGTACACAGCTGCTGCTCCCTCGGCATAGTCTGAAAGTGGGTGTGCAACCACACCTTTATCACCTCTGAATACACTCAAAGGCCTGGGCTACTGAAAATAAAAGAATAATATTTTTGATTAGAATTGTTCTCTGAAAGTATACTCCAGGAGCATTACAGCCAGGGGAAATTCAGGGAGCTGAAACAGCTGCAAGACCTGGCCATGACCATTGGCAAATTCCCCCAACAAGAGTGAAAACCTTGTTCTAAAAGGAGTGAGGAAACAGTAACATTCTGCAGTTATCTTCCTATAGTACCAATGGGACAAAAGAAATGCTACATTTAAAAATGTAGCATTTTTAAAATGGAGCTTAATAGGTTTACGAGTGGGATTATATGACATAGTTGCTTTCTATAGCAGAGGACTGGACTGGATGATCTAGACAGTCTCTTCCAATCCGATATTCCTCTGCATTTTCATAGGTCCTCAACTCCAGCTTCCAATTTCTCCTTCTGTAACTGACTGTACAATTTAGTCTATCTGTGAAGAAATAACACTGTTCTAATCTCTACACTTCAGATATATTATTTTGGTCTTTTATATAAGCCTTATATAGACTTACTATTCAAAATTGGCTGGAGTTGAATATATTTTCTTTTACTGTTATTATGCACCATTTACATTACTTATGTTACTGTCATTTTGTTTTGATAGGTTTTCTTGAGACTATCTTTCAGCATTAGCAAGTAGCACAACTTCCTGTAGCAAGGTCATTTTAAAAACCAATAAGTAAAGCCATATTCATATATGTCTGTACTTAATGGTTAAATGCATGCCAAAAAATCTTTTGTTTTTGGTGCTATTGCCTTACAGGAATTGCTATATTTGACTAACTTATCATTTGGCTATATTTCCTTAGGGTAACAGATTCTGCTGATAATAGTCAGTTTAATATCCCAAAGGTAAGCTTGCCAACATAGGGTTGGAAGCTTGAACTTCTTACACACCAATTATACAGAATATATTATTTTATATTCATATTCACAAACAAGTTTAAACTGTCTGTTGTTTGTTTGTTTGTTTGTTAAAGTAAAATGTCTTAGGGGGGTTTCCATCTTTTCAAACAGCTTTCATTCTACGTTTTATATATATATCTATATATCTATATATCACAGCTCTTTTCACCTGTTTAATTGTAAAGCGTTTGTCACAGTGACAGCACAATTATTTATTCATCCAATATTATAGCATCTATAAGAATAAGAATCAAGCTTTGCACAATTCCAGAAGGATCAACAAGATTTTTCCTGATGCAGGTACAGTCTCTTCTCGTGCAAGTAGCTAAAAGGTGTGGAAAGAAGTTATATATTTTGAATTAGCAATTTGGCTGTGCAGGATGTTCCCCTTAGTACCAAACAGCTGAGATCTGGCAAGGGATATGCAGAAGCAAGTAATCACCATGGATCCTGGTTTTCTCTGGTTAAAAAAAAAAAATCCCTGATTTTCAGATGAAAAAATAATAACCCCAAATCCACATTTTTCCATGATTAAAATGAAACACCACTAATATAATATACATATGTATAATATACATATAATATATATATATATATGTATGTGTGTGTGTATATGTGTATATATGTGTATATATATATAAGTGGTGTTTTATTCTGATCATGAAAGAACGTGGATTTTGGGGGGTTTTTAACTGAAAATTTTTGGATTTTTTTAAATCACAGAGAACCAGGGTCCCCGGTGATCACAACTGTTCTTATGAAGGATATACAGGGACTGCTATTACATGCTGCTTGTGAGGATCTATGTAAAACGTATACTGGCTTTCCTGAGCAACCTTATAAGAATATTGCAAGATCTGCCTCTAACAGAACTTTGATCACCAATGAAATGTAGCTGCCTCAGGAATAAAACATGTCAATACTACGTGGCAATGCCATGCTAACTTAAGAAAAGAAATTACCTCATTTGTATTTATGAGTACATGAATGTGTGTATCAGTATGTTTGGCTTATTAAATTTGTTGTCTGACAGTGAGCATGTATACAATACTATAAAAATAGCCATATTGAAAGGGAGTCAATCTTGCTGGTTCAGGGAGATAAAAACTGCATTAGCCTGGTTCATTGAGCTCCGAGGGAATTCATACCATCTGCTCTCCCTCAAGTCTTTTGCAAAACTAGAGGACAGGGGGAAGTTTTAATCTTTCCTTCAGGCTACTTAGTACTTTCACCAGCCAAACTGTCTAGAAAATGCAGGGCTGACTCTAGTCTGCTGAAGTTAATGGGTGCTTTTTCATTAGATTAAGCAGGTACTGGATCTAGCCCTGAAACAATACATCCCTTCTCCT
>NW_005842926.1:86203-92295 GCF_000455745.1 Alligator sinensis
CTTTCCTTTAACTATTTTTTTTTTCCTTTTGGGGGCTATGTAGGAGGCCTTCTAGTTAAAGCATGTCAAACTGCCACAGTCCCTTATTGAGAATGGTCAGTGGCTTACTTCAGGATTCATGGCAGCAAGTCAACGCAGACTGACCCTAGTCATACATTTTCTTTCCAAGCATCATAAAGGATTTCTCCCTTAAAGAAGACCACCCAAACAATTACCCTTCCACTCAACTTGCACCTATAACAAATACCCAAAAGATAATATTGGTCTACTAACAAATCCTAACACTGAAAAGGCACAGGCCATGCTAAATCATTGGAAAAAATGATTTACAAAGTCCATGAGCATCTCATGAGAATGACATGCTCTCAGATATAAAATTCTTTAAGCAGCTAGCCCAGGCACTGCAGTAGGTGTCAAGGTCATTGCAATATACTGGATATTCTGTATATCCACAGGAAGTAAGCCTTATAGATCACAGTCAACACCATAAATTGCACTCAGAATTGAAATAGTGAGAATTAATGTAATCTTCCAATCCAGGAAGTAGAATGTAGAAAGTATGATCTGCACCATGAGGAAGTTCTTAATGGACTCTAAGAATAGCTCCAATATGTAGCATTAAAGTGATCTAATCTAAAAGTCAAAGATTATAGCAGTGGAATCTAGATCTGAAATAATTAAATACTCTTAACCAGATGCAGATGTAAAGAGACATTTTTGGTGTTTGATGATAACCTAAATTTCCAGTTTCCTGAGCATGCTCTGCAAACTTCAGTGAGAGTAAGAGGAGCAACAGAGTCCTACCTCAAATTAGTATGTGAATGATCTCAAACAGGGAAGAACAGAATCAACAAAAAAGCCTGATAACTGTGTACTGGTAGATAGAGATCAAACATCTGCAACAGCAGTACCACTTGACACTATATTCAGAACTAAGAAAAACTGAAAAGGATCAATGACTACTGCATCCAATAGTCATTGGGTAAAATGGGTGGGCATCAAAAGGATACTTTCTATACTACTGTGGATAGAAACAGGGGCCAGAAGTCAGGGTCTCTTCCCTTTCAAGTCAATGAATATCCATCTTATAGACTACTTCTGGCTTGATCTCCTTCTGTCCACATGAATCTTTCTCTGGGCTACCCAGTAGGCCAGTTTCAACAAGATATGTGGAGGGTGCTCTTGAAAATCATTAGGACACAGCCTGATAAGTGCAGAACTTTGTGGGAGATGTAGATTCAAATGCCCTTGTAGATGAAAAAGGCCTAGAAACTGGGACTCCTACTGCCTAGGCGAATGTCCTAAGTACTATGTAATTAAGCTTTAGTCAAGCAGTTGCTAGTCATGTTTTTTTCTGAAACTGATTTCCAGGACTTGCACAGAGTTTATGTGCCTATCTGGGCAGAACAGGATTGCAAGAGTGCTAATGTCCTGAGTAGATCCTTCTGAAACTGCTTAGAGTAGCAAAGTATGTTGTAAAGGGGAATAATGTTAAACTCTAAGGGCATGTCCAGACGAGCGCGCACATGACTCTTGCCCTGTCTCAAACCCCTTTGAGATGGGGCAAGATGCCCATGCAGGAATGAAAAAACTGTTCCCCGTGCTGCAAACTTGCAGTGCAGGGAGAAAATTAGACCCCTGGATATCTAGGGGTCTAAAAAAAACAAAGCTTAAAAAGTCAGGGCAGGACACGGGCCTGGACCATGCCCTGAGGCAACCAGAGGCTGGGTCCTCTACTAAGATGCTCTGGTAGACTGAGTGTCTCTGTGGTTAGCCACTCACCGTGGTGCTGAAACACACGATCTGCCTGAGCAGGGCAGGCAGCTGCTTCAGCACCAGGGCTCCAGTGCCGTAAGTAAGGGGTCGGAGGGCTGGAGGAGCGGGGAGGGGACTATGGGGGGAAACTCTGCTGGCCCCGCCCACTCCCCCAGCCCTCTGATCCCTGCCCCACCCACAAAAGTCTTGATCACTTTTCTGCCTAGCCCCTCCCCCCGCAGCCCCTCACCCTGCCTGCCCCCCTGATCCCCCCCAATCAATGGGCTCTAGCTCCCCCTGGCTGCAGATCCAGGAGGAGCCAGGCAAGGTTATTTTGCCCCAAGTGGCACAATTTGCTCCACAACAAAGTGCATGTCTGAGCACGTGCACAGAGGCAAAAAGCCCTGGCTCAAATTTGCACTGCTTCTATTTGAGCTGCTGCAAACGCACATGCTTGCATGTGTGGACGTGACCTAAGTAGCCTAAACTATTATTTAAACTAAGGTTATTCATGTAAGAACTACTTACCAACCTGAAGAGGACAACTCTTTAACTTTATATAAGAAACTTGTATTTCTCCAGATTAGTTTCCAAATAATGAAAGAATGCATCACCTTTTTTCAGTCAAGAATCATAAGCCCAGAACAGAGAGGTGAGATTTAATTGTGTTAATCCTTGTTAAGGAGAACAACTGGGAGATAGTAACCCAGGTCTGATGATACATTAGGTGTACTTTGTGCTTGTCTAGTGATATGCCAAAAATCTGCATGAGCCTAGCAGCCCATTCCACCAGCACATTTAAGTTGCATCAGTTTCTGCACTAAACATACCACAATGGCTGAGCATTATGATGAGGATATCTGGCCATGTTTGCTTTTCCAGCCCCAATGACTAGGTATAACTTGCCTAAGGTTTTCTATGCCCTCCTCATGCATCTACTCTAAAATTATTCCTTTCACAAAATGTAAAGGAGGCACTGTCAACAATTGCTGTTTCAACAGGAGAATGGAAGGAACCAAGGGTGTTTATACATGTGTTCCTGGAGTGGTGGTGAGAGGGGGGTGCTTTAATTAGAGCAGCTCAGAGAGCCACTGTAATTAAAGTGCCCAGAACGTCATGTGTATCAGCATCCCTGAGCTGAGAAATGGTGGTGGGGGTGCTTTAAGGAAAGCTCATTGAACGAGCTTTAGTTAAAGCACCCCCACCACCAATTTTCAGTGCAGGGACACTGATACACATGACACTGGAGTCTGCATGGTAATTATCACACTCCAATAGACTCGATTAATTGAGTCTGCTCTGATGTGCTATAAATGCAGTGCGTCAAAGCAGTCTTGCTGCACATGTATAGGTGCCCCAAGTGATAATCAAAATTGTTTCAGTTCACCAGAATTGAATGATATTTGTGCTTTTGTTTATTACTAGGTGGAGATATATGAACAAAACATGATTCCTGTACATACAAAAAAAACCACCCCAAAAAACAAAACAAAGAAAAGAAAAAGGAAAAATGTAACCATCTCTCATTAAATAACAGTTGCAAGTGAAAGTTTTTGACTAGCTATATAATACAGGGTCCTCAGCCCCTTTCAGAATTGGGCTCATTAAAGAAGTTCATGTTCTCAGCATCTAACAGGCAGGTTTATTCAATATCTAAAGGTCTTTTAAAAGCATGTGATTTTATATTAATAATACAAGAATGCTATAAAGAACTTTAAGTGTACTCTAGTTTAACAACATAATAAATTAGCACCTCTGAAGTATTTACTAATATAATTAACCTTTAAAACAATATTTTTTTTCCAAAATGTCAAGGTTTACTATATCTATTATAATGATAGATCATTATTTTAGACTCATAGGTAGGAAAATAAATGCACTCATCTAAAGTATTATGCCATCTGAAAAGATTTATAATAAAAGGAATACTTGTCTCATGCTGAAATTATGGTAATTAGCACAATGCCTTGTAGCATACTCATCAGTTTGGTCTCTTGTTTATAGGAGATTGTTCTTCATCCAGAAATTTTAGCAATGTGTTATTTTTTCAGGTTTAATTAATAGTGCCCTTGTACTGATGCATCATCCTTGGAGGATTTCTTTAGTCTTTGTTTGTGTTGTTCTGTTTCCTGATTGGCAAGTTCTCTGCTTTGCCATCTGTCTGGCTCTACTGCTGAAGACAAATAGTGATACAAGATATTTTAGAGATAGGAACCACACTCAAGAATTATATTAAATACACATATACATTTTATTTGTGTTGCTAATCCGGTATTATAATTTCAATATAGCATAGGACTAACAAGTGAATAACTATAAGAGATTCAATAACCATTATAAAAATACAGACACATAGAAAAATCATCGGTTGCAATGCAGGTCATGATTTTTGTACGCACAATACTCCCAATAATGAAAACTACCCTGAAAATTTTAAATTAATAATATAAATGTGCATGAAGCTTGGCTGTTTATATTGTGCAGAAAACTGATTCTTTTCTCAAGTTATATGTTTAAAATATGTCATATCATTAACATGATAACACACACATATATCACATATATATATCACATATCTATATAATATAGTGTTGTTTCATTTTCATCACAAACATGTGGATATGGGGTTAGTTTTTTAATTGAAAATTGGGGATTTTTTAAAATCAGAGAACACCAGGATCCCTGAAAATGAGAGAGGTGGGAATGGTGAATAAAATGGAGTAGTACATTACACAGTACCAGATTAAGATGTATGGGTATGTGCAAGCATTATATTTAGATCAACCTAGCCAGGGTTAGGTTAATCTAAATGCCCAGTTGTGCAGCTATTTGCTGGTCTTAAATCTTCCCAAAAATGGCATGCCTGATCTAAGATCAATAAAGGGTTAACCTGAGCTATGCAGTGTGAACAATATCTAGGGAACACCTATGTATATTCACAGCACAGGCTCAGGGTTAGGAAAGCCCAGCTACTTGCCCCAGCCCTGGAGCTATGCTGTTGCTAACAGCATATCCCTGCCCCTGCCGGATATTTTTATCCCTGTGACTACCTGCCCTGGACTGGGCACCTCTCCCCCATGAACCAGCCAAATCCCCACCCTGCCAGCTCTGGAGACCTGCCAGTCCTGCCTGGACCAGCCAACCCCGCTTCCCAGGCCCTCCAATTCTGCCAGCCCACACCTCCACTCATCCCTCTGCTACCCTGAGTTATGTACCTCCAGCTTCCCACATCACTGTTAGCAATGGGAACTGCCTGCATGTACTGCCCCTGAGTCATGTTCAGGAACATAGGCTCCAACTTTTGTTTTTGCTGGGAGAGGGAGGGGGGAGCTAAGATGATGGACCTGTGAAGTTTTACACATTTCAAGTGACAGCCCTCTTCCCAAGTGGGTTCAGGGCTCTCAAGCCCCCACATACTCAGTGCCTCTGTTCAGAAGGCTTAAAGTAAGTTGCCTAATCCTAACCTGTGTGTGCTGAGTACCTGTACTTACCCTATGAATGCAAATATGTGGATGACCACATTAGATAAGAATTTCAGGGTCATTTAAAGTTTCAGGAATACTGGCGACAAATTCTGGACTTGAAACCCAGCTTCATAAAGCTGGGATGATGCCAAGAGCTCTTTTCATGTTCCAGCAATGGCAAAATATATTACTGTATCTGTAAATGTTATGCAGCCTGTTGGACATTGGCCTAGAAGACATATGTCAGGCTGTAATGCTTTCTACATTAATCTGAAAAAAATCTTCTGGCACAGTCATATGTATAAACTCCTTTTTCTACACCCCACCTCTTACTTCCAGGAGGCAAATTACAGGATAGGGTCGGAAGCTTTAGTGCCTTCTTCCCATTGATGTCAATATGAATATGATACATAATATTTTGAGGTTTCTGTATTATTTCCTTTATTTAATTTAATTTATATGGACCACAAATCCACACATCTGACACATAAAGTATGAGTACACAGCTATTTTATCTGGAAGTTATACTTCATAATGTAACTCTATATGTAGTAAAATATTTAGCTTAACACAGCATTTAAATGAAGTTAGGATTTTTTTAAATCATGTGAATAACTCATTTAATTTGAAGGCTGGATAAATTATCACACAATATTAAAACACATTTTTTCCATAGACTAGGGAATAAAAGCAAAAAGCCAAAAAGAAAATTTATACTGAAACAGTTTGGGGAAGAAAGCATGTAGGAAATATCTTCAAATAATTTTAACTAGCTTGTGTTCTGGTTGTTTGACAAATACTGTAGGACAGAATTTGAAATAAAGTGAAGAATTGACAGAAATACATAGACAAGAGCAGAGGGGGAGGGAAAGA
>NW_005842926.1:92305-95766 GCF_000455745.1 Alligator sinensis
GGAGAGGGGGTGAGATGTGAAGATCCTGGGCAAGTTTTCTATATATTTTCAATCAAGTACCACAGTCATGGGCTGCCTAAAATATGTCTTCTCTTCTAAGCCTGACCTCTCCTAAGAACTTTGGGAAAGATGAGCAAAGTTACTTAAAGGTACCTAAATGTGCCTAGTAAAGTTACAAAAGCAAGTAAGTGCCCAGATCCCATTAAGAGCTATTTGAGATAAGTGCTGAGACCCTTTTGAAAATCTGTACTTGCTTAATCTATCTTTAAGCAATTAAGTATCACTAAGATTGAATTGCAGATCAAAGATCTGATGCAGGGGCAGATTTTCAAATGAGACTCAGTCCATCTTTGAAACAAATGTATAATTTGAAATCAATAGGACTGATCCTACGCATCAAACTAAGAACTTGCTTAGGCTCCTTTCTCTACCAAGACTTTTGTGTGTAAATTAATAGAGTTGTATTAATATTAATGGAGCTATGAAAAATGTATACTAGCTGAGGATCAGGCCCTAGAAGTCATCTACCCTAGAGGTCTTCAAGAGAAGACTGGACGGTCACCTGGCTGGGGTCATCTGGCGCCAGATGTCTTTCCTGCTCATGCAGGGGGCTAGACCTGATGACGCTTCGGGGTCCCTTCCACCCCTATAATTCTATGATTCTATGAACTAAATTGTATTGTGATTTTCTAATGTGAGGAAATGTGTGTTCAAAATTAGATCAATAGGATTAAAATGATGTCTGATCTTTCTCTTCAGTGTCAAAATTCTTCTGCATTAACCCCAAGTGCTAACTGAACACTAATATTACTGTGTTGAAAAAGTGTGCAACCTTTAGGATAATTAAGTCCCAACAGGAAATCATTTGGAAAAAAAAAGGGGAAAAGATTAATCATGTAAACGTCTTTGGGCTGTTTGTCTGTGTTTATTTAATTAGA
Source organism: Alligator sinensis (assembly GCF_000455745.1). Classification (NCBI taxonomy): domain Eukaryota; kingdom Metazoa; phylum Chordata; order Crocodylia; family Alligatoridae; genus Alligator; species Alligator sinensis. The sequence continues at coordinate 93,244 of NW_005842926.1, forward strand.
CACTTTAATTCCCATTTTAATGCTGTAAGGATGTGAACAACACAAACATTTAAAAGGTTTACCAAATAAAACCTATACACTCAGTTGATCAGCCATTCAGCAGTACTAGAAATCACACATTCCCCTCCAAGAAGATGTGCGGAAATGGATTCTCATAATGTCCCTTAAGCCTCTAATTAAAATTCTATTGCTAATATGAAGGGGAGTCATGATGGCTGTCTTTCTGCTGGTGTTATCTGCATTCCTCGGTGAATGCTACTAGAATGAGTACAGGTTTCCCTTGCTTTATGTAGTTCCATATGTGCAAATTTGCTCTTATACAATAACGCTTTTTATACCAAAAAATCGTTATATACAAGTTAAATTCAATTGTATATGATTAGTGTGGTGGAAGCATGCAGTCAGCTGCTTTGTACAGTGCATTGTGAGGCTGACCACACCAAAATGTAGTCTCCTGTGTGGATCTGTGCTCCTCACTCATTTTCTGTGGCACGTGTTTCTGTAGTTGCCATCCCCATCATGATAGTGCCCTGTGCTTGTGCGTACTGTCTGCTGTGGGTGAGTACCAATATCGTCTTGTAAAAGTGATAGAAACAAGTCTGGGGGTCAGTACAGTTGAGGTCTTGGAATGTATCCCTATTTGTTACATTGTAAAGTGGGTTCCCTTTATGTGAATTCGAGTTATACACCATTTTCCAGGAACGCATATACAGCATAAAGTGAGGGAAATCTGTATATGACTATGAAGTACCATGCAGTCATTAATGTATCTTCACAATACTCTTGTGAAGCAAGTTTGTAGGTACTAGTATCCCCATTTACTGATGAGGAAACTGAAATGTGAAGCAATTTACCTAACATCCCAAAGCCATTTGGTTATAAAGTCAGAATTAGATCTCAGACTCATCTTACTTCCAAGCACATGTAGCTATGTTTGTGTTGTAAGACTATACTATGCAGCCTTTTCTTAAGAGTGTTTTTTCTTTGGGATTGTGCGGGCCGGGCGCAAGCCGGGCCCTTTTTTGTGCTCTGCGCAGGCTGTGGCCAGCAGCCTGGGCACGCGGGGTCGGAGAGGAGGGGCGCGACAAGCTAGAATTAGGCACGGACTCGTAGCGGTAGATTTAAAGATTGTTTACTTATACTGTAGATGGTTGCGGTGCAAGCTGGAAAACTTGCTTGAGTTGTGGTTACAGACAGGAAAGAAGAGAGGCGGACAAGAGTTCTAAACTCGCGAACTCTAGCCCAATCTGGTTGGAGGCTCTAAACCACGAGCCCGTCGTGCCAACCGAAGAAAGTACTCGTCCGAAAGAGCTCTGAATAGACTCACACGAAGTTTGCTAGGCTCCGTGGAACTTGTGCTCTGAGGTAGTACGGTCGTCTGAACAACTATGTCAGTTGTTCCAGCTGGACTCACACGAAGTTTGCTAGGCTCCGTGGGTCCGGGAGATCTTCACACAGCATGAAGTCTCCTCCTCCCGGTGTTCGTGGAGTCCTCCAACTTGGGCGGAAACCACTCAAGCTTTTTATACAGCTAGCAAGCCAATTGCTAGCCACCACGTGTGAATAATTTAGAACTGGCCAATAATGGGGCTCGAATTAGCATACAAATGGCGGGAACTCTTTGCAACGAGCATTTCTGTGCTGCAACAAAGAAATGCACCCTGCAAAGAAAGCTTCAAATTGGCGGGAAATTCTCCCTTGCACCGGGGTTCTCTTTTGCAGCAGAAAACTCCACCGTGCAAAGAAGCTGTAATTTAGCAGGAACAATTTAGCAGTGCCGAAGCACACAAAAACAAAAATCGCACCCTTTGGGTTGTGACAGGGATCATAAAAGTAATTCTAAAAAATTCATTCATTGCTTTTGCAATGAATCAGTTTGCCCCACCGGAAAGATGTCTGCAAAAGAGGAGGGAAACATTCAAAATAGGGTATCTCCAAGATCTGAAACATCTATATGCTTCATTTCAAATAATATGGGACTGACACTGCTTTATCGTATAAAACATTTGATTTTTTTTAGGAACAAATTATAGACATTTGCAGAAAAGTTCAGTTCCAAAGTAGATTTTCTCTTGTTATATGGCATATTAGTTCAAAGAGAAAACAAATAAACAAATCCTCCAGTCACTTGCTAAGACATGTGTAGTTGAGGAAGGAAAATATTTGTGACAGCCTTTATTTCAATGCATTTTCTTTTTTCCCTTAATGTTTTATTATTATGGATACTTCCATGAAAAACAATCTTTGTTTCTTAAGTTCCATTGTGGTCCCATTGTGTCTTTACCCTTCACTAGATCCTTATTCTCTTTCTCTTTATAATACTAAAATAATCTAATTGTGATGTCTTAATCAGCTTTAAAGAAGCTTATTGTGAAGTCATAAACTAATTGTAAAATGTTGCCATTAACCTACCTCAGTATGATATTTATATAAAATATTTATACATCTCTTTGATAACTTAAAGTGTTATAAAATGCTAGTTTTATTATGTTTGAGTGATACCTTTATTAAAATCACTTACAT
>NW_005842926.1:95776-124575 GCF_000455745.1 Alligator sinensis
CTTGACATTAATGTAGCTCTACCTTATAAGCAGGGAACCTGGTTTTCTCTGGTAAAAAAAAATCCCAATTTTTGGAATTAGAAAAAGGTAACCTAAAATCTACATTTTTTTCATGATTAAAATGAAACACCACTAATATATAGATATATATGTAACAGAATATAACTGAAGGGATACTCACCTGCAGGGATCCAAAACCAGGCTGAGCCTGGGAGATTTTTGTCCCCCTGAGGACACCAGAACAAAAGGAATGGAGCCATTCTGGAAACAGCTTCTGGAAACAGGGTCCCTGACAGAGCCCCAGAATCCCACAGCCAGGATTGGCTGGCTGCCAATATCTGATGGGGAGGTTGGTCACTGGGGACAGTTGGGGGAGTTTATGGAAGGACAGACTGGTGTGGGGATACTGGAGGTATCTTGCTGGGGGCTGGAGCAGTGAATGTGGGAGGCTGCAGTAGCCAATCCACCTGTTGCATGAGTGAAGGAAGTGAGCAGAGCCCAGAGGCGAACCCTGGGTCTGATTAAAGGGACAGCATCCGAGGCTGGCAGCTGGTGGGTGGGCAAAGTCTTCTCACCTTGTAGTGGACCCTTGTGTGGAGGGCCCTGAGGAGAGACCAGCCTCAGCTAGTGAGAGTGAAACCGAGGACAACAGGTGTTGTCTTGAAGTCACCTTAGCTCAGGCAAGTGTCATCAGTCAGGTGTGGGCCCCGCTAGAGAAGCCTTAACCCTGAGTGTCAACGAGGGCCATGGGAATGAGCAACCAGGAAAGTAGGCCCACCAGCCATGTCTGAAGGGAAGAAAGGGGTGTCGTGGGGAGGAGGTTATTTATGTTTTACAGGAGGCCAAGCAAGGGCACCAGCCATCATCAGGAGTAGATCCCCGGGGCCATTGAGGGAGCTCCCATTGCACCCACACGTGACTGATTACACTTGCCTGAGCTAAGGTGACTTCAAGACAACAGTAATCAACTAAAAGACTATTATTTTTGGTGTCTATGACAGACTTACTAGGACTGTATCATTTTTTTACAAAAGAGGGGCTGTCCCTGTTTTGTTTCTTTCGGGTTTTGGATGCATATAATGTTGCCTTACTGTATGGGGAGTAGATCTACTGTCACTCTACCAGGGGTGTGATCACCTACCTATACATGTATATATGATGTTACAAAGTTATATATATATTTATAAGTGTTGAGTTCGTTAGTACTGTTAGAGTAACAATATTTGGATTGTAGGGAGCACTGGATTTGCAGCTGAATAAAGGCATGACACATGGCCTAGCAGAATTGCTGACCACAAGGCAGAATGATAGCTAAGAATGATTGCTTAACTGTGTTAACCATTTTCTGAAGAAAAAGCAGCAGTGAATCTATATCAGTCTGTGTGCTGTGAATGAGGCAACGTTTTAGGAATGTGGAAGCTGGTACAACCTCAGACTAGAAAACAGACTGGAATGTGGAAAAAACATGTAATTGATAACATAATCTGAGATGAACATATGCAAAAAGGCAAATGATGATCAGTGAAGAAGCCTCCAGAAGCTTCCAGGTTTTGGTCAAAGTCCACCCATTAACCGAAGAAAGGGAGTCAAGGTCTTAGACATGCACTCATAGCAAAAAGACATGTAAATGAATGAAATGCATAGGCAATTCACTGCTAATGAAGCAAACAGTAAACAGAGGCAGAGCTTAAGATGGGAGGAGAAATGGGTGGAACATAGGAGGGGTGAGGGTGGAATAAATGTTAATGTGTATAAACCAAAGTGTATAAATATGGGGGGAAAAAAACTATTGTTTGTTGCTGCTCTCTGTGTTCATAAACTGGATGTCAATGAGGGAGCTTGCCTGAAGCTGTCTCCATTTTGAATAAAGCTGTTGCGAGCAACGTGTGCTGGTGTCTGCTCCCTGCTTGCTCTGGCTGAGTAACAGGACCCATGAGCAATTAGACCATCATCTCCCTAGTCGTTGGGTGCCTCATGGAGTCAGGGTCTAACAAGTACTATTACATAAATTAATTGAATTATGAATTAAACCTTAGAATAGATAGTAGTATATTTGTATGAATACAAATATATGTATGTATGTAAATATATTAATATAAATTAATATGTGTCTATATATGTTGTAAAGAATAAATATTGTAAATAGTTACCTGTTCTTTCAGAGTGCTATTACAGGAGGTATCCCCGTACTGGGATCCTGAGGTCTTCATTAGCCCAAAGGAACCAAAAGGATGGGTCTATCTCATACCCCAGGATTCCACAAATTGCTATTGGTAGTGCTTAGTGCCCAGTGGTGGGGTGTTACATATATATATATATACATATATATATATATATATATATAAAGAGAGAGAGAGGGAGAGAGAGAGAGAGAGAGGGTGGTATTTCATTTTGATCGCAGAAAAATGTGAATTTTGGGTCACTTTTTAAAATCCAAAAACTGGAGGGGTGAGGGCATCAGAGAAAACCAAGATCCCTGATTATAAGATAGCATGGATTTGCATTACTTGACCCAAATCCTGACTGTCTCTTTCATAAGGTGCATATACTCATGTGTACTTGGAATTGGCTTGGCAAATTCCAGTGATGATCACGCTATTACAGGAAGAAGCTTTGTCAAATTCAGTAAGAAACTCTAGAACAAACAACCAGAACCATAAAAGAAGGGGCAAATTGTTCATACAGATGAGTACTATGCTGTATGCATTCATCATCTCTATATTTTGACCTGTTGTGATTCTGTGCTGGCCACTCAAGATTTTATAAATGCCTATAGAGATAGAGGAGACAGTGTGGCGTTTTGGTGGAAATGTTCATTCTGAATCATTTAAGGACTAGTGTTTTGGTTAGAGTTACAGGTCATGAGAACCACTATAGAGTTCAATTAACTCCCCTGGATAGGCTGTAGGCAAGAATAGAACTTTGTTGAGAAAAGTATTCCTATAGCAAATACATATCGAATCTTTCAACAAGCTCCTTGTGATATGGCTATCAGCCAGTAAAGGGCAAATAATGTTTGTAGAGGCATACATCAGACACTGTCTCCACCCCAACCTCTCAACCCCAGTGCATAACTTCTCTATGGGCACATCTACATGTGCCAATTTAAAGAGCACTGACCATTTTTAAAACACATTAAAGATGAAGGTCTACACATGCCTGCACTTAATGTTCCTAAAGAATGGCAATTTTAGGCTATTTGTGCCTAAATTGGATACCTGCAAAAGCAAGTATCAAATTTAGGTGCAAATAGCTAAAGCGCCTAGTGTATGTGAAAATGCACTAAGGCACATTAACACTGTGTATGTTGGCTGACTTTGTCTAGTTCCAAGTTGGTCTGCACACCATGTTAATGCACCTTAACACATGCATGTGCAGATGCACATCTAAATCACCTTAATGCATATTAGGCAAATGTGCATTAAGTTAAGGCATGCATAAAAGCACATGTAGATGTGCCCTATAGCACTAAAAAGTAGCAGAAAGAGTGCCTATTGAACATGTCAGCTACTACCCCTGCCTTGTGACTCTTCATAATAAATTAAATAGATCACCAGAATGTTCTGTGAGGCAGAGCACAGAATTTTGGCTTGTTATATTTCTACAAGGTAAGAGGATACAGGACTATAGATAATAATTTGTCTGTACTATTATCTTGCATTAATATATTTAATTTCATTGTTATAATTTTAATCTCTCTCTCTAAACATGGTACTGATAGATGAGTAAGAGAAAGAGTGACTTGGTATACTGTTGAGATGGAGACTACAGAAGATATTTAGGATGCATTTCCATTATTGAAGGTTAAGTAGACAGATGTGAGATTTTCAGATAATGTGCTATGTGAATTTGAAAAGGATGCACCTTTAATCTATTTGAAGAATGGGCAACCAATGCAAATTTTAGTAGTCACTGAAATATAATTCAAGGAGATGAAAGGCCAAGCCTGTTATTCGCAATGTTTACACTAAGAGTTTTCTTTCCATTACAATCAAATATATAACAGTCAATTTTAAGGAGCTATTGAATGAACTAATTATCTGATATCAATCTGTTGTGAATTAAAACAAGATCTCAAGTAGGCAATCTAGAAAGGAGGAAACTGTTGATACTTATAAATTCCCAGACTGGCAGATCTGAAGGTTTGAAGATCTCTTTGAAAGATGAGAAATGAAGTATAGATATTTTTTACCCCTGAACATAATGATCCTTATGCTGATGAGAATGCTACAGTACAGGAGTTATTTCATTAAAGCTTTGAGGAAGAATAAGATATTAGTTGTTGTAAGAATATGAATACACACACATACACACACACACACACACAAGGAACTTAATGGTATGTGTGTACACCTATACATATATACACATACCATTGGGTTCCTCAGTAAAGGATACCACAAAGACTACATGGCATATGAAGAGAAGAAACACTATTTTGCAAAAAAACAAACAAAAGGATTAGAAAATCAAATTAGTGGTCTGTTGAAATAATTCCAGAGGTACTGGGAATATCAATGATTGGATGAAAAATGCACATGGAACTTTTTTTGAACTTACTGTCTCACCAAAGAAGCTATGGGGTGTTATTAAGATAACTATTGTATACCTAATGAAAATGTAAAAGAGAATGTGGGTATCCTCTTGCAAAGACAAGGAAACATAGATGGATACAGTTTTACATATATACAGGGGCACATTTATTCCTGAGCAGGGCTAAAATTCTTCACAACTTTGGGCTCCCAGGTCATATAAAAATCACGCAACCCCCTGCATTGATTTTTCCTCCCTTTCTCAGATTCAATAATCTTCAAAGGCTAGGGACAGACATTACACATAAACTGGTTTAAGTGATCAGAAACTGGTTTAAACGTGTAACAGAACAGATGTTCAGTGCACATAAACCAGTTTGAGAATGGCTGAAATTGGTTTGAGATAAACCTGGTTGAATGCAGTATCAGACTTAACTGATTTGGGTCAAACCAGTTTATGCAATGTCTGTCCCAGACCCCTTCCTTTTTTAAGTTAAATCAGACTCCCATAGCATCCCAACATGCTCTCTGGGCTGGGTGGGGCTCTCTGCTCCGCAGCAGGGTTTGCCCCTCCCATAGCTCCCTTGCTGCAGCTCTGGCAGATATTTGCAGGCACAGCAGCATCCGCCATGCTTTCCCCTGCTCTCCCCCTCCCCTCACTACTTCCTGCTAAGCAGGGATCCCCCCATCTCCTCTGCCTTACACGGACACTTCAGCATTAGCTAGGAGACCACATTCTGGCTACATCCATGCTGTGGCAGACAGCAGTGTCCGTTAATCAACAGCTCAGCTGGTAATGTCCCTCTGTTTCTTCTTTGTTTAGGAAGAGTTTCAACTAATGAGAGAGGCTGTTTGTTTTCTGATGGGGTGATAAATGATGAGAACAGAGTTGATAAATGCTCTGTTATCAAGGACAGCGGGGGGGGGGGGGGGGGGGGGGGGGGGGGGGGGCAGGCGGAATCCCTCCCTAATCCTGCTGGCCTGGCCATGCCCCCCTCAGCTCAGTCCTGTAGAAGGGAAGGGAGGTCTGTCCCCAGCTTCTAGCCTGAGCCACTGCAGGCATGTGCCTGAACGTCTGGGATGTTTGTGCTGTTACAGAGTGATTTAGCCTAACCAGGTTAGACTAACCTGCAAAGCTTGAATCAGCTCAGGTGCAGGCTTTTTGAATGTCCGCCTCTAGGCAAAATGTCTACACTGCTTCTCAGTCTCAATTCCCCATAGGTTTCCTCAGCAGCCTTAATCCTTTCTAGCTTACCCAGGACAGACTATCTCAAGGTAGGCCACATACTTTTTGCACATTTACTTTTTAGGCTGTAGCCTGGCAAGCTATCCTTCTCTAACTTTCTCTGACTTTGCTGTATCAGAACACACATCTTTAGGCCCAGGGATTCCTGTTTTAAATTTCCCTCTGGTATTGTATGTAGTGTGTACGTGAATTATCATGATGCCAGCATTAGTTTCAAATCTTTTTATAGCTGAATAGTGTGTGTCATTCTTATGAGGCTTTTATATTATTTTTATGAGAAATGCTGAGGGTCTGAATTTAGTTGCAAAGGTCACCTATTCACATAGACTATAAAATGGGTAAGTCCTATAATAGCAAGAAAAGAACGCTGTTGCCACACTTGTAAATGTCAAGAGAGCAGCAGCTGGGATAAAAAAGTATTACTGTAATTGGTTTCTTTTAGAACTATTTAGAGAGCTTCAATTAGAAGATAGGTATAATGTCTTCACTTGGAAACAGTGATATTATATCTATCATTTATATATATATATAAATATATATATCTATCTATATAATCTATATATATCTATCTAATATCTATATCTATCATTTATAGCTATAAATGAATGGAAGGATGGAGAGGGAAAGTTTTGTCTTCATTTGTTGGGAGATTGAATAGGTATAGGGATTAACACCCTACAAATATGTAGAGTGGCTATCTATCTATCTATCTATCTATCTATAGATAATATATCTAGATCTAGATCAATTGATCTATCTATCTATCTATAGATATAGCCACTCTGTACATATATAGAGTGGCTATATCCACTCTATACATATATAGAATGTCTATATATATAGATATATATAGATAATATAGATAGTTATATCTATATATATATATAGAAAGAGAGAGAGACATCTATCTATCTATCTATCTATCTATCTATCTATATGTAGATCTCCAACCTCTCCTGGAAAAAGATGACTCACTCAAGGGAGCCTTTTGGGACAAAACTGTCCTGGCTTGCAGATGCCTGCCCATTCCCTCCCCACCCCACAATCTATAGATATAGCCACTCTGTACGTATATAGAGTGGCTATATCCACTCTATACATATATAGAATGGCTAGATAGATAGATAGATAGATATCTATATATATACCCACTCTCTATATATGTAGAGTGTTAATCCCTATACCTATTCAATTTCCCAACAAACAAAGACAACATTTTCCCTCTCCAACTTTTCATTTATTTTTTAATAGTGACATATTCTGATGAAGCTGATAATCTCTATCCCAAATTCTGAACAACAATATTACTTATGATTACATGATATTATTCTTATTATTTTAAAGCCAACACAGAAATAGAATATGTGAAGTTTATCAGCAGATAAGGGAAAAATATCCCACCCTTAGAGATGTTTCATTTCAATCTATTAGTGTAACGTTTCATTTAAACATAACTCAACTGGGGCAGGAATAATTAACTCCACAGTCTGAACGTCCTTTACTAGTTTTAATATAATAACTAGAAAATCATTTGCAATCTCAAAATCTGGCTTTAAAAGAAAGCTAAATAGTAAGCCCTCCCTGTACCCTCCAGTAAAATTAATACTAATGAAAACAGGTCATAGAAAACCTTAGGGATGGTTTAAGCATTTCTCATTAACAAACTAAGGAAACACAAACTAGATAAAAGTACTGTAAGGAGGATACAAAACAAGTTGGATCATTATACTCAGCAAGTAGCCCTCAATGCCTTAATGTCCAGTTGGAAGGAGGTATTAAGTGGGGCTTCCTAAGGTTCTGTCTTTGGTCTGGTATTGATGAACATCTTCATTAATGATTAGAATGATGGGATAGAGTGCACGCTTAGAAAATTTGTGGATGACACCAAGTTGGGTGGAATTGTGGACTCTCTGGAAGGCAGGACTCTAGAATTACCTGCATAGACTGGAGAAATGGTCTGTAATCAACCAGATGAGATTAAAAATGGATAAATGCAAAGTCCTCCACTTGGCATGAAATAACTACATGCACAAATATTGAATGGGGAATGATTGCTTGCTTGTACTGCAGGGAAGGACCTAGAGGATACAGTGGAACATAAGTTCATGTGGTGGCATGAGCCAGCAGTGCTGTCTTGTTGCAAACAGAGCCAACAGCATTGTATGTTGTGCTACCAGGAGTGTCACTTGCAAATCAAGGAAAGTGATTCTTTTATTCTGTTCAGCACTGGTGAAGCCTTACCTCTCACACATGTCCAGTTTTAGGCTGCATATTTCAAGAAAGACACGGACAGTTTGGACAGTTTCCAGCATAGGTTAACAAAAATGACGCGGTATCTAGGAGGCAAAAATACTGGAATAGGTTACCCAGAGAGGTTGTGGACTCTCCATCCAGCTTTACAAAGCCTTGGCTGGGATGATCTTGTTGGAGATGTTCCTGCTTTGAGCAGAGGGCTGGAATAAATGGCCTCCTGAGGTCCCTTTCAACCCTAACTTTCTATGATTCTATGACTGAGATAGTTTAGAGAGAGGGAGTTAACTGTGTTAATCTGAAGTCAATCAGAAGGCAGGAAAGAGATGTGATTTTCTAGCGAGTGAGAGAACAAGCTTTTGTGAACCCAATTTCACTTAATCAAAATCTGTAAAAATCCATATAGAAAGCAGACTATAAGAAGGAGAGAGATATTAGAATTGAAGGACAAGAGAAGGTGAGGAGAGAGAAAAAGAGATGGGGAAGATGGGGCAGTCCTAGGAGAGGCTAGCAATTGAGCAGTAAATTCACAGGATCACAAAAGCTAATCCAGATAATGAGATAAGAATCCACAGTCCCTGTTTAAACCATACTCAACACAGTCCAGTTTGTAGATGATTTCTGTTCCACTGTATCTCATTCAAATTGGTTTTTAAGATTTTTTGCCTGAGAACAGCAATGAAGTGTCACAGTTTCACAGAAGTTTAGGGCTGGAAGGGACCTCATGAGATCATCAGGTCTAGCCCCCCCTGCTCTAGGCAGGAAAGACCGCTGGGGTCAAATAACCCCAACAAGATGTGCGTCCAGCCTCCTTCTGAAGAGCTCCAGGGTAGGTGCCTGCACCACCCGCACTGGGAATCTATTCCAGAGTCTGGTCACATGAACCATAAAGAAGTTTTTCCTGATATCCAACCTGAAACCTCCTTCTAGGAGTTTATGAACATTACTCATGGTTTTCCCCTGGGGGAACTTTGGCGAATGGTTGTTTGCCTAGCCCCAGATGCTCTCCCCTGATATATTTGTAAGCTGCCACCAAACCCGCACAAAGTCTTCTCTTTTCTAGGCTGAACAGTCCCATATCTGTCAGCCTTTCCTCAAATGGCTTGCTCTTCAAGCCTCTAATCATACAAGTGTCTCTTCTCTGGAGTCTCTCAAGCTTCTCTATATCCTTACTAAAGTGCGGCACCCAAAACTGGACGCAGTACTCCAGCTGCAGTTGCACCAATGCTGAGTAGGGTGAGAGAATAACGTCCTTAGTTTTGCTTGAGATGCATCGGTTGATGCATGCCAACATATTGTTCACTCTTCTAACTGTAGCATCACACTGTTGACTCACATTCATTTTATGGTCAGTTATGACCTGCAGGTCCCTTTCGGCCATGGTGCTAGCTAGCATAGCACCACCAACCCTGTAAGTTTGTTGTGGAGTTTTCCTCCCCAGATGAGGCAGTTTACATTTCTCAGATTTGAATATCATCTGGTTCTGGTCCACCCATCTAACTAATCTGTCTAGATCTGCCTGGATCATCAGCCTACCCTGAGTCATGGCCACACTTTTCCAAAGCTTAGTGTCATCAGCAAACTTTGCCAGTGATCTTTTCACCCCCACATCCAGATCATTGATGTAGATCTTGAAAAGCACCAGTCCAAATACCACACTTTGTAAGCCAAAGTGCATCTCTCATTCTTTATTCAGATGTATTCTTTTTAATGTTTAGAACACATTTATAGCTGCAGTAACTCATTCCAGTGAACAATTATAAAATAACAACTTAGGCAGTTAAAATCACTTGGCTTTGGTTCGTGGTTCATAACACATGCAGAGAAATGCATTTTTCAATAAATGCATGAAGTAACTGGTTACATATGTCAAGTTTGAGGTTTATTCTTAATTCAAGCTAGTTTTTTTTTCTTTGAATGGATCTTTATTAAACTGTTTATAATCAACTGTTTACTACCTGAAGAAAAATGAGAAAACATAAATAGCAGTCCATACTTGATCATACAAATAATATGATCAAGTATGGATCATAATAGTTGCAAGGGCCCTTACTTTGGCCTCCATAATATACTCTGGTAATATATATTACTTGCATAAACAGTTCATCAAGTGAGAACTCTTCCAGGGCAGAAGCAGCATGGGATTTCCATTGATCACTCAGATCACTTGTCTCCCACTGGGTGCCTTCATGGGCGGCCCCAGGTTGAGTTCTGGCCTGCTGTCTGGTGGTGCTGTGGCCTAGGCCTCTTCCTACAGATATGGAAGATCAGGGTTTGAATTCCAGGGATCCAAGAACTAGCTAGTATTTAATCTGTTCCTTCCCTATAGTAATCTGAGTTCTGTCTTCAAATCTAAATTTGTTAGATACTTGAACAAGAAGTTAATCTCTTTACTAAACACTGAGATCAGATCCTATTAGATGCCCAAGTGAAAATAGGTGTTTAAGAATGATCTTCTTCTTCAACCCTGCACAAGTCCCTGGAAAACATAAAATGTAAAGGGTGGATGGGTCCACTTCTTTCTTACTCCTTAGTGTGACTTAATCTTAAAACTAAATATACAATATATTGCAAAAGGATTTTTTTCAGGAGTGTGGGTAGTAATCACTTAGTACAACCCAGTCTTCCTCCTCCTCAGCTGTTTCCCAATGATGAGATAATTTTTAAGTACCTAAGCCCAATAGGTAGAACAGGAACTTACCATGGAGAGGCCTGCCACCATAATGTTATAATATCATTCTTTAGGTAGGCAAGATTTTGAAGCTGAACAGTAGATTGACTTTTCAAAAATTCTAATTTTGTGCACTTCAATTTTAGTGTGCTTAAGTTAAAATAGGAGGCCTTTTTCTTCAGAAAACTCTGCAAAATTTTACGGGCCTCAGAAAATACCTGGGTCACAAACTCCAGTTCCTCATTATTTCAGGCAACTATTATAATTCCTTTTAAAAACTTATAAAAATTGTTCAGTGCTGGGTATTTTATTTTTTGTTTGCTTGCTTGTTTTGTTTTCTTTTGCCCTCAGCCTCCACTTTTGTGATTGGAAGGCTGTTCCAGAATCTTATTGCTCAGCTGTTTAGAAAACTACTTCTAATTTCCAGTTTAAATTTATTCATAGGAAATTTGTACTAGTTTGCTCTTATGCTGACCTTGTCCTTTAGCTTAACTAGCTCTTCAGCCTCTCTGGTGTTTACCTCTCTAATATATTTATAGGCAGCAATCATATCCATTCTCCACATTCATTTGGCTAGACTATACAAGTCAAGATCTTGTAGTCTCTTCCTTTGTTATCATCATATGAAGGTAGCCTATTAGGAACAGCTGAGAGAGTTGCTGGTAAGACGTGAAAATGGTTGGTGCATCGTCAGTGCTTTCACAACCTACAGAGGTCCTCCTTCCATAAACCCTTAGAAATATACTTACCACAGCAGTAGAACATGGACTAATATCTAGGGGTAGCTGAGCCCCATATTGATCCCTTGCTCTCATTTAGATGCAGCTTGCATGATGGAACAGAATTTTAACTTTCACTCAGGTTAACAGATTTCTTGTAAATGTAAGTTATTTATTACAGTACAAATAACATAAACTTTATCAAAAGTTTTCTCTGCAACCCATCTTAAACTAGTTTAAATTATAACTAAAATAGAGTTTCTTATTAAGAGAAAAAGATGAACGTATCAAAATAACCAAGTGTTAGAGTCAAGAATTTCTGTTGGTGATATCCAGGGATCCTGGTTTTCTCTGATTTAAAAAAATCCCCAATTTTTGGTTAAAAAAGTAACGCTGAATTCATATTTTCCATGATTAAAATGAAACAGCACTAATATATAGAATCTATACCTAGATCTATACCTAGACAATCCTGTCCCACAACTCCAAGGCATAGCACCCTAACCTGATACAGGTAAAGCAATTGCTGTTGCAAGGGCTGTTCAAATTTGCTTGAGATTTCCAAGAGGAAGGCCACACCCCTGCTGCAGGGGAAGGCAAAAAGGACCACAGTCCATACCAACCTAATCACAGGGTAAAATGCCTTACTGAATCCAGATGCTGTGATAAGCTGGGATCCTGGCTTTTCTCTGATTAAAAAAAAAAAAATCCTCAATTTCTGGATTTAAAAAAGTAACCCAAAATTGAAATTTTTTCTGTGATCAAAATGAAAATGCCGCTAAATATATATATATATATCACAGAAAATCACAGAAAAAAAAATGATTTTGGGTTACTCTGTTAAATCCGGAAAATGGGGATTTTTTGTCTTGCTCCCCCTACCTCCTGCCACTGGGCTGATCTCCATGAGGCTGGCAAAGCTGGTTAGAGTGCAGCCCTGGCTCTGCATGCCTCCTGCCACCAGGCTGCACAGCCCCATGGAGGTCAGCCCAGCAGTGGGAGGTGGAGTGCAGCCCTGGCTCTGCCCACCTCCCACTGTGCTCTGGCAGGAGGCAGGGAAAGCCAGGGTTGTGCTTTGCTTCCTGCAGCTCGGCTGAGCTCTATGGGGCTCAGCCCAGGAACGGGAGGTGGGCAGAGCTAGATCTGCACCCTGACCAGGTCTGCCAGCCCCACAGAGCTCAGCCCAGTGGCAGGAGGCAGGGAGAGCAAGGGTTGCATTCCACCTCCCACTGCTGAGCTGAGCTCTATGGGGCTGCAGAGCCGCTTGGAGTGCAGCCCTGGCTCTCCCCTGCCTCCTGCCATTGGGCTGCTTCAAAACCCGAAATGTTTCAAAACTTTTGAAGCATTTTGAGTGCCTTCATTTAATTTTGAAGCTGTTTTGAAGCTTTTTGTTTCATTTCAATGTCGCTGTTTTGAGCTTGAAATGTGTCGAAACAGCTTCAAAACAAAACACTTGGCAAAATTTCACACAGCCCTACTAGACACACAATCCCAGAAATAGGTTGATTTACACTGCTATTCATCAGGCCTTTTTGCTTCCAGTTAGGAAGGTCCAGATGGAGCTCTGCAGAATACTTAAGACTGTCGTTTTATGCATGGTAAATTTGTGGTCATGAGATGTCCTTAATTTTTCTAAAATAATAATATGACTGAATATACATCTGGGACAAGTTCATTTAGCAAGGAGGTCCCTTCTCTCCCTTCTCTGTCTTCAAAGTTAGAACTACATTTTCAAAGTTTTTTTTGGATAAAATCTTGGTCTTAATTTAAAATAATGTATTTTTTAATTATTAACTGGCCTACCACTAGTAAAACTCACATTACAACCAGGATTTCACTGATTTTTAAAAAGTAGCATTTTGAAATTATATACTACATGCAATTTTAACTCTATCTATTCATACTGATGCTTAGTTTATGTTTGTAATGTGGCAAGAGTTTAAAAAACATACCTTCTTATTCAGTAGTGCAAATAGGGGAGGTGTATTTGCTGCATTGAGTCAGAGGGAGTACCAGAATAGCACCCCCTCCTACACCTTCTTCCAGTGTTTTGTACCCCCTGCTCTCTCTCTCACTTTAATACCCACAGCATAAAATGTGTTATGTTTGCCTTTACTCCTACATCCAATATCATAAATATGTACAAAAACATCAAGAATACAAGGTGACAACTTAGTAAATGTAAAAAGAAAATATTTGGAGCTTAATTTTTTTAAAACAATGGGATCACAATACATGTCAGTAAAAAAAACAACAAAAGTAATGGAAAAATCTGTGAATGCTATTCTGGACCCTTACATAAGTTAACTGAGTTTTGAGCAATTTCTGAAGAAAGGGATGCAGCCAATAGTCTAGTGGGGGACTCACTGTGAAATTATAGACCAACTAGCTTAACATCACTTGAGACAATAAATTATTAACTATTAAAAGCAGTGGCTCTCAACCTATTTAGACTTAAGACACCCCTGGTTAAGCTTGAGGTAATCCTCAGAAAATGTCCCCTGTAACTTTACACTCATTTTTTGACTGCAGAAAAATAAGAGAGAAGTTCTTCTGTTGCAAACTCAAAGAACACAACAGATCATGTTTTGACACTATGAATTTCTATTTGAAATATCCAGGTTTATCTTGTGAGTCATGTATGTTCACCCAACAGTGCTAACATTGTGTAGGCACCCCACAATACCCTTGAAAGGATCTCAAGGCACCATAGAGTACCATGGAACCCTGGTTGAGAATCACTTATTTGAAGTGATCAATAGAGGGGACATTTGGATAAACACAGCTTGATAGAAAATAGCTTTTCTACGTAGAGAGGACAGGACTAACTCTCTTGCTAGAATAATGAGAGGGTAATATTGCCAGGATAAACACTAGAAATCCAGTGAACTATACTTATTGAGCTTTTCAAAGGCCATTATAATATGTGTGTGGGGAGGAGGTGCCAACTGACAACACTAAATAAATGTGTCGTTAGTTTATGAAATTAAAGACAGGTTTTTTGGAACAAAGGTAAATTATAAATCAACCCCTTGAATAACCAGTAAGTCATTCTTAATGCATCGATTATTTTAGAAACAAATGAAAATCTGAGAAGCTTTTCACCTGCAAAATTAAATTAAAAGCAAATAATGCAAACATTAAGAAAATATACATTAAAGATCTTACTGTAGCATTTAGCCTGCCAGCATTACCCTCAGGAGAGATGAAAACAAATACCTTTCAACTATTTATTCATTTTACTAGGCTGGAGTACAGCAAAGTTCAGAGGAAGTATTTAAATAACCAATAATACATCAAGATTAATACTTAGTCCTTGGGTTTATTACTTAAAGGTAACAGAAGTTTAAGAGCTATGAAATACTTTGAGATAATTTACATTCCACTTTTGAAATATATTGAGTGAACTTGGTGCTGAATCAGTGTTTCCCAAGCTCTAAACTACAAGAGCTAGGAACAGAAGTTACACATAAACTGATATAAGTAACTGGAAACTGACTGAAACCTGGAAAATAACATAACTTCAGTACACATAAACCACTTTCAAAATGGTCAAACCAAGTTTAAGATAAACATGGTTAGATGTAGTTTCAGACCTAACTGATTTAAGTTAAATTCCCTCCAGACTTAAGTTGCCTCATTTCCTCACAGTCCCTCAGAATCCCAGAATGCTTTGCAGCCCTGGGCTGTGCTATCTGCTCCAGCCTCACCCCCAGCTATCACAGAGCAGAGGCGGTAAAGCCTCTGCTCCCTAGCCTGCGTCCTATTTCCACCTGTCAGCCTGGTGGGATGGCAGGGTGGGACAACAGCCCAGATAGCCCCTGAGCTGTTAAAGCCTCAGCCCTTCCCCTCATTAGCCACCTACCCCACTTGTGCCAGGCCAGGAAGTGTATTTCCTCTCTACCTCTCAGACAATCTGTGGCTGATGAAGGGGCAGGGCTTGGGTTTTCCCAGACCAGCTCACTGTGCTGTGGGTGGAGGGAAAAGCCCCCCTGAAGTGGCTTTTTCCCCCCCCCCCAACCCCTGCTGGTGGGGCGGGGGGGGGGGGCTGGTGTCAGGCTGGGGGTACACTCCTTTCTCCCCCAGCTCCTGCAGAGGTGCAGATGGCTGGCAAGTGGGCAGGGCTGTGGAGAGATTGTGTATTGGCTCTTCCCCTTCCTGTGGTTGACAGCAGGGAGTAGGGGGAGGTGTGTCTAGCAGCCAGTCAGGCATGGCCTCCCGATAGGCTGGGTTTGGCAGCCTTCAGCAGTGTCTGTCATGATGGAAGATGCATGTGAGTACCCCTAGGCTCCTGGCCTGGGCCGATGCAGACTTCTGCCTACTTTGGCCACTGGAACACTGAACATCAGTTCAGTTAATTATTAGTCCAGTTTACACAGCTTAGAAAAAAACATGTGAAGATTGAATCAATTCTGCTTCTGGCTTTTTGAGCCTCTGTACTTAGCCAAGATGAGAAAATTTGTTAAACTATGTTATGCCCAACAACAAGAATGTAAATCTCATTAAAATAAGTTGGATTCCACCAGATTTGTGTTTAATTGTTCACATTCTTGGAAGAATTCTTAGGTTCCCTCTACATGTGAAGATAAAGGCACTATTGGATCCAATGAGCAGGGATCCTCATTTTCTGTGATTTAAAAAAAAAATCCCGATTTTCAGATGAAAAAAAGTAACCCCAAGTCCACATTTTCCATGATTAAAATGAAATACCACTAATATATAGATATTTATTATCTATATATACTAATATATATCTATATATATCTATATATTAGTGGTGTTTCATTTTAATCATGGAAAAGGTATGGATTTGGGGTTACTTTTTAAATCCAAAATTGGGAATTTTTTTAAATCAGAGAAAACTAGAATCCCTGCTAATGAGTAGTCCACACAATCACGCCTCCTGCCATGTCACATGTGCATTGTGCGAGGCACAACTGTGGGATCATGCATTACATCCGGTCATGTGTTATTGCTGATGTAGTGGGAGCCTGATTCTTGGCTCCCTTACATTGGCAAAAAGTAGGCTTCTGGGGCTGGAAGCACTCTTTGCTGATGGGGCTTCTAGCCAGAGGACCACATGCAGCAGTGACCAAGAATCCCTGCACCTGAGGAGGTCTCTCAGTGAGCAAGGACCAAGAATTCTCACAACATACATGGCACAGCTGGGATTGAGAGCCCTGTCAGGTGTGGAGATTCCTGGTCCCAGCTTAAGTGCAAGGATTCTTGGTCTTGGCTGCATGCATGGTGCAGCAAGGATTAAGATCCCCATCAGCTGTCGGACTCTCAACCCCCACAATTGTAGGGTGCTGTTGCAGTCTCCCAGCCACAGGGGAGCATGGAGTGCCTTGTACCTTGGAGATCACAATGTTTGGGAGACTGCAACTACTGTGATCTCCCACCCCTGTGGGTGCATTGTGCTCCCCAGTGGCTGGGGGATCACAGTAGCTACAGTTTTCCACCTGCGGGTCTACCTATACTTACAAATTAAAGTTGGATAGAAACCAGCCATAAAGGTATTACCCATTTTTTAGCAATAAATTAATAGCAGGTTGGATCTTTTTAGGTGACAATAATTAATTTGCGTGTGTAGTCTGTCTAAATTTATTGTGCAATTAACCCAATAATTGTGGAATAGATATAACTTGTAGAAGGGGACTAAGATACATAGATTTTTCAGAAAGATCCATCATTATGGTTTATTTCTGAGTTCATGAATAAGGCAAGAGAAATTTCACCACATAATTACTGAACCAAGTCCATAACTTGCGATTCAGCTAGAGCATAGCTTCCAGAAAGACACATTTTCTTGACTTAAAGTATTCAACTTATTAAGAATTTTTCCTAACACTGGGTAAATTGATTAAATGATCAGTTATCTTCACTATTATAAATGTTTGCCTTATTTATCCAACTTCAGTTTTCAATGAATGCTTTTTGCCATACCTTTAACAGATAAATGAAATAGCTGAAGAATATTGGGTACTCACAGACAGAGATCAAACACCTCTTTACCTTTCCTTCGTAATCATTCTCTAGTCTGTCAGTGTAGGGCATATTTTCCAGATCTCAAATCACCCCTATAGCTCTGTTAGAGACTCCCTACAATTTGTCAACATTTATACCATGTATCATTGTGCTTTGCACATAATTCTTAATTATTTCAGTTTCAAGAAGAAATGTTCCACACCTGATATTGTTAAAAACAGCACAATCACAGTACATACTTCATAAAAACTTGAAGGAGCAATGTTATAAACAATAATTTAACCAAAACTTCCTCTATAAGGAACACCAAAATTTCTGATTTTACATATTTTCTAAATGCAACTAAGGCAGAAAATGTCCCTGCTGTATTGTTTCACGACCTTTTTAGCTTCCTTATACAGCTGTTTATCAGTTACTGACACAAGTGTCTTCAGTAGAATTACTTTTAACTTCATAACAATTACATCCAAACTATGAAAACAATTTGACAGTTGAGCTAAAATGATTATCAAACAGCCATAGAATATATTAATTTTGGAATATCTTTCAGTGTCATTTAATCTTGTGTCTTCACATATCATTTTTTTCACTTCCTTTTCAAATTTCAATTCAAGTGTAACCTCCTAACCCCACATTTTGATGGCCCTTCCATTATTTTGTGAAGTAATGGTGTTGCTTTGTGTAAGTATATGTGTTTAAAACTGTAGGCACTTAGAGACAGGATTTACAGTTTCCAGAATTTGTTTTGAACATAAAAAATACAAAATATAAAGTTCCTAAAAATTGTTACATTCATTGACCTTTTCACTCTGGAAAATTATTCTTGAAAGCACCTTCAGTATATAAACATAGCAAAAGCTCAAAGCAATGAGTGATTTTGGTCTTGACCAACATGCTAGACATAGTCTTTTCAAAGTAAAATTACTGACAAGCTCTGAAATAGAAGCTAATTCAGACAGCTTGGCTCATTGCTTTCTTTGTAATACATCCAAAGAAAACATGAATTCTTCAATCCCCATATAAAAATATTTTATTCCAGATATTCCTTGAGCATAGTAATTAAGTACAAGTTCAAATGGTGGTCAGTGGAAGTATTCTGCATTCAGTTATCTTACAGATATTCTTGCCTGCAACCCAGAATAAACTCTGATCATATTTGCATTATAAGTGCCACGATAAAGCCCCATTATACCCATTATTGTGGCACTTAAATCTGCCCAACCCTCTCCCTTTAGTGCAAGTTAAAATTTCCTTTTCAAGACCAGCATCATTTTGATCAGATATTTTATGAAACCCCAGAAAGCCTTCAAGAGCTATATTCATATAATGGTTATCTACTGTTACATAACACAATTTTGACTTACTTGGTCAATTTTTGAAATGCCCTGGGCTGTACCTATAAAAACAAGAGAAAATGGTGCATTTTTTATTTTGTCAACAATCCCCCTCTCAACATATTTCAACAATAATTGAGCAATTTCATTATGAATGTGATGCCTTAAATACCAAAGTGAACCTTTGGCATCATGAACGCCATGTTCTCCCGGAGTCTGGGAGAGCACGGTGAGCTCCCGCAGGCAGCGGTGGTGCTGTCGACAGGGAGGGGGGTAGAGAGAGTGGCAAGTGGTGACTGCCTGCAGGTGCCATCAACATTTTTGGTAGTGCCTTTTCACAGAGGTGCACTACCCCACTCAGGGGGTGCACGTGCACCTGCATAAACTCCCTACGCATTGCTAATGTTTGGCATATTAATTAGCAGTTCCAGCACTGGGTCATATTTAGTCAAGAGTTCAATGACTGAAGAAAATTTCCATTGTTAATATTGCCTAAAACTTCCCTGTGCCTCCTGAAAGCCAGGTTACATATCACCATTGTTAGTTACATTGATGAGACACTCAGGCCCCCCTCTACACAATACAGGTATTGCACAATTATCTGGAGACCAGATACATATGAAAAATAGTTATCACACAATAAAAAGCTCCAACCAGCTACAAAGTTAGACTTGAAAATGTGTACTAACTTTATAGCTAGTTGCTATAAAGCTTTAATTTGCATGTGTTGCAGTTTTCCTTGTGACTGGGAGTCCTATCAGTGAGGGGGCTCCCAGCCACCAGTGTGCACCATACAGTGTAAAACCCCCAAGCCCTAGAGATCACAGCAGCTATGATCTCTAGAGTCTGGGGATTTCATGCACCCATGAGCCCTAGGGATTATGGCAGCCATGCAGGGGTTTCCCCACACCCCCAGGGTGGGGGGATTGCCTCTTCAATGATCCTCTAGCCCTGGGGGTTTCACACACCCCTGGGTGGGGAGATCAATGCAACAAAGATCCTTCATCCCTGGGGGTGCATTGGGCAACCTGTGCATGGGAGCCCCCCCTCAACTGAGCTTGCTTCTTGCTTCTGAGCCCTCCCCCTGCACCATCAATAAGGCACAGTGGGATCTAATACACAATCCCAAAATCTCACCTTCTGCATACATGTGTAGCATGGCAGGAAGCACGGTTGTGTGAATCATACACTAGATCTCATTGTGCCTTTACCTGCATATGTAAAGGGGACCATAAGTACTTTTCTCCAGAAGTTATTTGCTTTCTTGATTTTTCTTTTTTGTCATTTTCATCAGTAGTGTTATGTAATCTCCAGTCTAGACACACTATCCAAATATTTAAGTGTGAATGTGAGGTTTTATGACTATCTATTCTTTCAGTTATATGATGCCATTCTCGAACACCTCACACCCATGCTACAAAAGGTATTACACATTTTTTGTAATAAAATAAATAACTTTGTGGCATATTACTTGTTTTATCTCACTATTAATTTCATCAATGTGTGGCTAAGTAACAACTTAAGATGTGGTCAACTAGTTAATCATGTCTTAAGTGTAGTGTGGCTCGGGGTCAGAAAAACACCACCCAATTATTTTTTTTTATCACATGGAGATAGTCTTTTGAGTTTACACAAATCTTGTGAAATTTTATATTGTTTTGTCTGACTGTAACATCTAATGGAAAATGTCTTTTATCTATGGAATATTTGGCACCTTTTGGCACGCTAGAGTATTTTCTTCATGCTTTACTAATCCATAGTTTATTTTGTCTGACTCATCTTCATTTAATAGCACACCACCAGTATTTCTTTCTGCTCTATCATCAAACTTTTTACACAGTTTTGCTGTCTGAGGACTAGAACTCAGCATATTATTATCTTGCACTCCTTCTGTGAACTAACAGTTATTACTCTTCCTGTTATAGTCACAATCACTAATGTCAACACATTGAAGAAATGTGCTTATTTTAGGTAGTTTTGTAGATAGTTTAAACTCTTCCAGTTTTTCCTTCTGCTTTTGTGCACCACTTATGTGTGGGTGGCAGTCTCAAAAATAGTGATTACAAAAATCACAAAAATTAAGCAAACTATACCTACCACAAATTTTCATTCATAGGAAGAAAATGTATACACAAAATGTGTTCTGAGGTACAAATGAAGTCAAGCTTAGTGATGATTTCAAACAAGTTGCTTCCTCATCATATATAATCATGTACTTGATCACATCACCTGAGCTTGCTTCACAACATGAGTGCATGGAAGTGTCCTTCTATCAATTATTAAAGGGTTTGAGCCTTCATATCAGGAGAAAAAACCCAAACAATTAAAATCTTGGGATTGCACTGAAGTTTTAGTGATGTGTTTTTATCAACAAACTCAACAAATAATATTTACCACCAAACATGGACAGACCTAGAGTTTTGAAAAGGGCTGTGGAGGATGGAGGTGGTGAGGCAGAAGCATAGAATGCTTCTCTGGCACCCTAGGCAGAGTGGAGAGGTGTAGGGAGAAACCAGGTTTTTCCTTCTTTATCCCCAGGCTCCTAACACTCCAGTGGTTGCTGTGCTGGCTGTGGCTGCTGTGGCTAGGGGACATCAACTGCAACAGGCCTGTGGCACAGGTTCCCCAGGGGGAGTCAATCCCCATTCTCCCAGGGCATTTATAAATGTGCTTGGGGGGGGGGGTGGGGAGGGGAGTGGCACTTTAATTAGTGTGGCTCCAAAAGCGCCTGGAGCATCATGTGTATCAGCATGCCCTCACTGAAAAATGGTGGCAGGAGCACTTTAATTAAAGTTTGTCAAATGAGCTTGAAAGCATCCCTGCCATGTGGCTCTGGAGTCTGCTGGTGTGTAGTGATTACCACGCTCCAGCAGACTCAATTACTCGAGTCTTCTCTAATGCATTATAATTACAGTGAGTTGGAGCATATGTATAGGCATCAAGTGCCCAGGAACAGCGCTAGTGGGGGCTGCAGAGACAGCCCAGCTAATGGAGGGGCAGGGCGACAGGTCTGGGCTCACTCTGCACCACCCTTTGCTAACTGAGGGGCCAAACTCCCCACTCCAAGCCCAAGGCTTGCTGGCTGCTTGACCATTGCCAGCTATTTCTTTGCCCTGGGCAGAGGGATGAGGGTGTGGAGGAGATTGTGCCGAGCTCAGGAGAATCAGGGGGAGGTAGCAGAGAGGGAAGGTAGAAGAATTTTCCCAGCCCTGGCACTCCTCACTCCATGTTCCCCTGCTGTACAGCCAACAACTACTGTATTAACCCCTCTCACTGCCACTTCTGGCTCATATGCAGAACTGGACTGTAAGAACCTGAATTTGCTAATGGCTGCAAAAGGGGAAGAGGAAAACATTAGGCAATGAAGACTGTCTTGTATTTAAAAGTCTGATTAACTTTATCCCAACTACACAGTTGATCCAATAAAATATATCATTCTAAGAAATCCCTGCCTTTCACAGAATTTCTGGACCATCAAGGCTATAACATCACTCTTACACTACCATATATATCATGGGATGAAATATTCTATATTTGTGGATATGAGAGATGGTCCTTAAAATTGCTGTTAAAAGGAATATATGACAACAGTGAACAAACAATGACAAATATGTTTTTAACACTGGATGTGCATGAAGTTGAACACATTTAGAATATCAAAAAGGATGGGCCCACTTTAGGCCTTGGGTCCCAGTGTAGACCCAATGGCTGTGCTAGCTATTGTTCTGCCCCAGGTGGAGGACATGTGTTTTTGGGTGGAAAATATGCAAAGGTTGTATTAATAATTACTGTGGATGTAACAGGGCAGATCTACAGCTCTGGGAGTTCTAACTGAATTCTCTTTCTTCATATTCTAGGCCTCTCCATTGCGAACTCCCTAGGCTTACTCCAACTTCCTTCAAGCAATGGGTAACTATACAAATATGGAGGCAAGTTATGGAGCTAAGTCAGCAGGCTCCATTTTATTTTGGAAAAAGGAAAAGAAAGCAAAATGTTTATTTTTTCTGAAATAAACAATATCCATAATTGTAATTCCTTAGAATATAGTGACATTTCTAGTTATCCTTCCAAATTTGAGCAAAAACATTTTCAAAGTTTCCAAATTTCCTATGGAACAGAAATGTAGTTTCAGCTAAGACTAGCATGGAATCTTCTTAATCATGATATATACTATAGAAATACCTTGGTGCCATATTTTTATTACAGTTTGAGTTTAATTTTTAAATTTAGGACTGTCTGATTCCAAAAGAAAATTAAACTCTAGTTAGAACCCAGTTGATATTCCATTTAATAATTAATATAAAGTGTTGAAACATCCATTGAAGCAGGGGCTGGAATCCTGGTCATCTTAAGCAACTCCCTAAACTCTAGGAGGGAGTTTCAAAGTAGGAAAGCTTCAACAGGATGGATTGAGAGATCCCCATATCAGAACAATTAAGGTAGCACACTGGTTCAGGTTCTCTCAAGGACAAGAAGGTATTAATAGGAGGTATTTGGGGAATGTTAAAAATACTACTTCCGTCAGTAGCTATGCTTTGTTAGAAAGGGCTGGTGCAAGCACTGAATTCTAGAAAAAGGTTTACAGTTGTGAATCCTTATTGCAAACAGGTGATCTCTACAGTCCAGAGTTAGGAGCCTAAGTCTCCAAAAGGAGTATGCATAAGACTCGCCTTTCCTCATCATTTCTTATTAGCTGGTTCAAGAGGTGCCCTTCTCAGCATGCCAGCTTTTGTGTATCCTGTTCTAAGGCACCTTGCTCTCCATACATTGCTATCAGGCACCTAACACAGGCTTCTGAATTCCACTCTAGAAGCCAGAGGCCCTAAAGTTGCCATTTCATTTTTCAGTGTTGCCAAAGACCATTTTCACTACAATCCTGATGCCTTGAAGCTAGGCTCAGGAATCAGCGAAATAATTTATATTTTGGCTTAAGAGTCCCCAACCTTGTCAATTTGTCAAAATATTGTCAATCAAAGTCACTGACTTGAAGATCTCACAGCTCAAGCTGGGAAATCATTTAAAAATGGAATTAGAGTAAATTAAAATAAAATCTAAAACCAAAACCAACCAAATAAATACTTCTTCCCCCATCTGTCCTCCATCTGAGCCCATTAATACAAGCAGTCATTACTTGGGCTTTGACCAAACTCTGGACATCAGCCTGTTCATAAATTTTATAGGCATCATGGAGAGTGGATCCTGGGAAAGATGTTGAATGATAAAAGGGTAATGATCTTATAGTTTCATAGTTTCATAGCTGGTAGGGTCGGAAGGGACCTGAGCAGATCATCAAGTCTGACCCTCTGCCATGGCAGGAAAGACTACTGGGGTCAAACGACCCCAGCAAGGTGTTCATCCAGCCTCCTTTTAAAGACCCCCAGGGTAGGAGCCAGCACTTCCCTTGGCAGTTGGTTCCAGATCCTAGCCACCCTGACTGTGAAGTAGCATCTTCTGATATCTAGCCTGAATCTACCCTCTGCCAGCTTGTGACCATTATTTCTTGTCAGTCTTGGTAGGGCTCGGGGGAACAGGGACTCTCCCAATGCCTGCTGGTCCCCCCGACTAGTTTGTAAATGGCCACCAGATTCCCCCTCAGTCTTCTCTTGTGAAGGCTTAACAGGCTCAGGTCCCTTAGCCTCTCCTCGTAGGGCCTGCCCTGCTGACCCCTGATCATGCGGGCGGCCCTCCTCTGGACCCTCTCGATGCTGTCCACACCCCTCCTGAAGTGCAGCACCCAGAACTGGATGCAGTACTCCAACTGCAGCCTGACCAGTGTCGCATAGAGGGGAAGGATCACCTCCTTGGACCTGCTTGAGATGCATCTGTGGATGCATGACAAGGTGTGGTTGGCCTTCCTGACTGTGTCCCCACACTGTTGGCCCATGTTCATTTTGGCATGAATAATGACTCTAAGATCCTTTTCTGCCTCTGTGCTGATGAGAAAGGAGTTCCCCAGCCTATAGGTATGCTGCTGGTTCTTCCCCCCCAGATGCAGTACCCTGCACTTGTCAGTGTTGAAACCCATCCTGTTCTCATCCGCCCACCCCTGTAACCTGTCCAGGTTCAATTGCAGCCTGTTCTTCCCTTCTAGTCTGTCCACTTCTCCCCACATCTTAGTGTCATCTGTGAATTTGAACAGGGTGCTTTTTACCCCCTGAATAGGTGCAAAGTTTTCCATGTATAAGGGATAAAAATAAAGGGTTAAGATATCTGTTGAGAGAAATGGACAAATAGCAGGGTTGAAATCTTTATTATTTCTGGTACTGAGGGGAAATGCGATAAAAGAATGAGTACATAAGCAGTGTTTACCAAGTTGTGAAAACAGTCAAGTCAACAGTGTAGGTCAAAGAATCATTTCACTGGACTTTCCCCAAACCTGCAGTGCTGCATTTGTCCATAGTGGGTGTTATAAACAGTGGGCACATCTTGTAGAGTCACCCAAATATGCTTAAGATTTGTTCATATTGAGCCTTCAAAAATGAAATGTGTCAGAATGATTACTTATTTTATCTATTAACAATTAACACCTGGAACTACACAGCCTTTGACTACTGTCTCAATATTGTATTCAAGAAATGTTAAAGTGCAACTGTACTAATGCATTATAGATTCTGTACAGTCATCATACCTCTTATAATCACATTTTCATTTGCAGCATTTGGCTGGCATGTTGAACATTGACATTTAAAACTAATCTATTAGGAGAGGTATTGCCAGGATTAAAATTAAAATCAAGGCAATGTGCATATATCTCTCAGAAGAATAGGTGGGTTGCAAAATATTTTGCGGATACTAAATACCTGATTATATGAAGGCCTTTTAATTAAATTGGACCTCTGTAGCCCACACATATAAATGTCCATTTTTATTATATATATGATTACTTGAGTTCAAGTTGCTGAATATTCTGTTCCAGATGCACTAATACATTTTCCCTAAACCATAATGTACATGCGACATTACAGAATACAGTTTCTTTTACAATATATTTAGTAGACCTGTGATTATAATTCAGCAGTTTGTAATGCTAATATTTTAAGAAGGGGCAACACAGGTTACACCATATAATAGCTGTATATATTGTTTCCCTACTTTTCAAATGTAACCATGACAGATGTATGTTGTTGGAAAAGTTCTTTCTATCTTGTGTGCCACAGTTAGTCTATACCTCTTTCAGTACAATAGCTGGAGCTTCATACTTTGTAAGTTGTACCTATTTTTGTAGCTCCAAAAGAAAAAGAAGATTATGTCTGCCTTACTACATCAAACAAAATTATCTAGCTCCTTGTGATCCAAAATGCCTCTCTCAGATTCAGTGAATATGTTTCCTTTCCTGATCCTCTTTTGCTTCATTGCTTTCTCTCTTAGATTTGGTGTCAGTCTTCAAAGGTTAACTTTTGACATACTGATCTCCTTTCCCACCCTTCCTCCAACCCCTGGAAGACCTTCATAACAGAGCAATAAGCTGAATTAATGTTGTACTCCGGCTGCACAGGAGAAGAAATTGCCTCAACTGTGGCCTGGTGGTTCTAAAGCCAGAGAAACACAGCTTCAAATACCCTGGGCACCAGATTTTATTTCCCCCAAGTGCAGCATTTACACATGCACCCAGGACTGTAGCACATTGAACCAGGGCTGGCCATCCTGCCTGCCCAGTCCATTTCTAACCTGGCTCCACATGCTGTGGCATGAGGGTGCAGCTGGGGCACGAGGGTGCTTCAGGGCAGGGTTAGACAGCAGGCAGCCCCCACACCAAAGCACCCTCATGCTTCAGCCAGCTCTGTTGGTATCTCCACATGTGTTGTAGTGGAGTAAATAACTCCACCATAGGATAGCACTTGTGTCTGGCAATACTAACCTATGGGGGAGTTAATTAGTTTACTGCATCCTAATAGTACTGTACATACAGATGGTGATATTTTATTGCAGAGGTAATTTGGCAGCTTCACAGTAAAAATCCTGTGTAGATGCACTTCCTCTATATAAGGGAAGTCTAGAATGTCTGTTTCTTGCTGTCTGGGTAAGTGCCCTAGCCACTCAATTATTGGGGCAGTAATATGAAAAAGAGCTCCTTTTTCTGCTATTCATGAGTTTTTGCAAGGCAAAATGTTATGACTTATATCTACTTTATGTGCATATGCCACTGCAAGGCTGCCTGGCAAGCAGGCACCCTACTGTACAAGTTTAGCAGCCACGGGAAGCACAGGTAATATAATGGCAATATAATATAACACTACACAGGTAATATCATGGCAAACTTCACATGCCAAAAATGTTACATGTATGACTCAAAAACAATCACTTTGGTACATAAAAAGGTAACAGAATTTGGTCCTCTGTTCCTTTCAATTCAACAAGCAATTGGTGATGATAGAATCCCTCAGAATGACCAGAGATTATACTCAATCCCTTAATATAATTCCCATGGGCATGGTTATCATGCAAATTCAGTGGTTTCTTTCTCAGTGCTGCACAATGTTATCTATATGATTAGTAATAGGTGCATACCGATATATATCGCTTAACTGGGGCTATAATTAGGAAAGGAAAGTACTGTATTTACCTGAATCCAAGACAACTCTGAATTTAAAATGACCTATCTAATAATTAGATTCAATCCAGAGAGGCAAGCCTTGGTGGGGGCAGAAGTTAGGTTGCTTGACTGCCCCTTCAGACTGCAGAGCTAGCCAGCAGGCAGCCCACACAATTTGCCCCCTGCCCCTCCACCACCTTCCCTTCCCATTCTGATGCCTACCTAGCCTAGCACCTGAACTCCCCACAATGCCTGTCCTCCTGTCCCCCGACCTGGATCCATGGTAGCCTCTGCCCCCCCAACCTCTGCTTTCTACCTACCCATACCCCAATGCTTAATTTTGGCTCCATCCCACCTCTAGCCCCACCGCAGACTGAAGCCTGGAGCATATGGTTGCTTTAGCTCCAGGTCAGCTTGGTAACAACTATTGCAGCAACAGCAACTCCAGGTGGGTCCCAGAGCTGGAGTCTGACCAGGAGCTGCTGCCACCACTTCTACTGCTACTGGAGTGGGCAGAGGCACTGGTAACAGCAGCTCCATGGAGGTCAGAGGCCGCAGTGGGTGCAGGCAGCAGAGTAGGAGACAGCAGTGGGGTACACAGCAGCTGTGGCTGAGACCCCAACCTGATGCCAGGTTGAGGCTGGTGTTGGAGCTGCAACATCTGCCTGGGCCCCTCCCCCCAGCCCCTGTACTCAAATCCAAGTTGTGGGGCTTCCCCCCTATATTAATGAAGGGGGGAAACCCTTATCTTGGATTTGAGTCAACACAATATTCCCAAGGACAGTACAGTTTTGTAGACATTTTGTGACTCAGGAGTGGTCATGAGGGTAATTTTTTTATTAACACATTGGATAAAGTTCACAATGACTGTCTATAACAGTGGTGCTCAACCTCTGGCTTGCAGGCTGGATCTGGCCCTTGGGGCTTCCCATGCATCTGGAAATTTGGTGATAGGGGAGTGGTAGCAGTGTTAATTGCTCCCAGAACTGCAGCAATTAATTCTGCCACCTCTTTCTGCCAAATTTCTAGACTTTGGGGAGCCCTGCATTCCAGATGACATGGCCCCATGGTCCAAAAAGCACTGGCATTTGGGCATGCCATAGCAGGATCTGGAGCATGGGGTTGTTTCAACCAGATTAATTGTGTGGGGTCATGTCAGCATGTCATGTCATACACGTGGACCAACCCCACCACTCATTTGGCCCATGGGCTGGATAGGTTGAACAGTAATAATGTATAAGATATTAGTTAACTTGTCAATTCTAGAGATGGAGAGAGAGGCTCAGTCTTGCCTGAGACTTGTATATTTTTTCAGGTGATCTGTTTTGGGCACTCCATTTTTTTTCTGAGTATGTTGTCATATTTCTCTTTTTTTTCAGTTTGCACTCATGTTTACTACCCATATGTGCTTTTTGTGTTTGCTGACTATTTTATGTGCCTGAGTTCTCATGTTTTTTGGTGACTTCCTATATGTATAACCTTAGGCGGTGTTTCCTGAGGATTGCGAATGCTTTATTTCTGCTGAA
>NW_005842926.1:124606-139435 GCF_000455745.1 Alligator sinensis
ATTTTATACTGCATCCATTATTGTAGAGAAAATATTAGTCAGGTGGCCCATTCTCTTTCACTATGAAGTGCTATTAAGAAAGTCTATGTAAATATATTGAAACAGATACATTGCGTACTGGAACATACAATAATCAGAAATGCAATTAACAATATTTGCAGCTCCCACACTAAAAAGCACATTCAATGATGAACTTGAAGTAAATCATATTTTAGCATGAGACTTTGAGCGCATATATGATTTAAAATAAATTTAATGAGACCTTTTGCTGCTAAGCTGAATTAGATGCTTTTGAAATTCTCACTTGAATTAGATATACAAATACTAATCCTTCACCAGAAATCAAATTCACACACACATGTATCTTTACTAACCTTGAATATAGACATCAGCAGTTTGGAGAGGGTTCCAAGAATACTGAAGCCAAAAAACATTTTAAAAAATTCTTTAAATGGAATCCAGAAATTGAGAAAAAAGGTTCAGTTTCTCAAACAGAGGCAGTCATATTGACTCTACTGAAACACTAGTCTACCATTTATTTCCTTTGTAAGCACCATGTTAAAAATGTGCACCCTTCCACTCTACTTGCATCATTTGTTTCATACTTATATATCCAATATTAGAAAGCATGTCTTCAAATATGTGTAGTGCATCAAGCCCCACTAAGGATCCCACCAGCAATTAGGAACCAATGTAAGAATTTTTTAACATTGCTTGATGACAGCATGATACACAGATTTTTGTTCTTGCTTACTGTTTGACATACCCATATCATCATGAGAATTTTTCCACAGAAGGACTCTAAGAAAAATCAGCCAAACATAATGAATATATGTTTAATTAAAAGAGAGCACTTCTATTAGAGTAAATATTATTCTAGGACAGACTGATGAGTGCCAACACAGGATTTCTTGGATAAACAGTTCGCTCTTATTACAGTCAACTGGGCCATAAGATCCCATTGTGACAGGCTCACACCAAGTCCACCAAGTGATCACAGGTACCACGTCCCCATAATCAACCATTCTTTTTATAAAATCAGCAAGTCATGGCAGGGGAAAGGAAGAAGTTGCATCATGACCAGGTGAACAGGGTACACGCACTGCCCATTGGCAGCTTTTTTGTTTATGAGCCTGTCACAATGGGATTGACCTGGATTGGGCTTCTGTTGGGCTCTTCCTCTCCTACACCCCACCCCTTTCTCCTCTAGTATTGTTGTTGGACCTTGATGATGAGTCTGCTTTCCACTAGATTTTTCTCCTTTCAGGTGCTATGTGAGGATTGAATTTGCTTAGGATGGTGCCTGTGCCTCAAAAGTATCATAACAGAAACAGGTAACTAAACTTAAATTGCTCAGCCTAGTTGGCCAGGCAGGGAATTGGTGCCTTAGCATTAACTGAGTCTCCCCCAACCTTACTGAGGTGATGAACTTAGTTCTGGGGTGCCTTGGGGCACTACTTCTAACTGCTCTTGTCCGAGCAATTTGTACTAGCTGGCAACTGCTTCTGGTTTGCAAGTTTCCCTTCTTGAGTTCCTCACAGGGATAGTGCTGCTTGGACTTGCCCAAGCTGGCTTTGTGCGGGTCCCATGCTTCCCCTTACCACCTCCCAGGGCACTCCTGGTCCATGGCCTTCCCTGTCGGTTGTGCAGCGCCATCCAGCTGTCTCTGCCCAGCATCCCCTGCTTTTTTTGTTTTTTGTAAAGATCATAAATTAAATTATTTATTAAAATTATGCTTCCCATGAGGAATTATACATAGAACCTCCCTGCAGTTCATTGTTGCACTTTCAACACAATCAGCTATCTTCCCATTACTCAGTTCCTTATATTCCTATACTAACAACTGTCTTAAAAACATAGTTTACAATGTGACACAATCTATCTTGATTGATTTCCTGAACTCCATTTAGATTAGATCTACTTTATGTCTTTTCTATAGGAAAAGAAAGTTATAAAAAGAAAGTTATCTGAAAGATCTACCTTTCAGTTATCCTTATCCTCATAACCTTACCCATGGCCATCTGCCATCAGTAAGGATATTAGGTTTGTTTCTGGGTCTAAAGTCTGTCCTAATAAATGCAGGGAGGACTCCACTAATTGACCTTCATGTCTAGATAACTGACACTATTAGATTTCCAATTAAACATTAAGAAAGATTGCATGAAAATTAGATGATCTTCAGCTAAATTCTTCCAATTCTTGCAATTCTTAGAGGAAGTTTTACAAGATAATGAAGAACAACAGATGGCTCAAAGATTGGCACCCAATGGGGAAGGTTTGGGAGCCATTTATGGAAAGGACTATACCTTTTTCATGGAAGGGTATAGAGTATATGGCATCCATTCATGAGTGAGTGATGGTGGCTAAACCTCAATACCTGGGGTTCTAGCCCTTCGGGACTGAGGCTGGTAAAACTGATAAGGAGAGCTCTAAATATCAAAAGAAGGCTGGAATAGTCTCATGTAATTTCTACCTCTGGTTTAATATGGAGGAAGGAAAAATATGGCAAATAAGGACTATCAAGTAGTAAAGGAGAGCATAAATAAAACAGAAAGTTCCCTGTCATTAGAAGGAAATGCCCAAGATACAGTAGGTCCTCAAGGTTTCTCTCATGGGTCCCAAAGGCTATATATATATCTGTCATTCTGAATACCATATCTCGTATCATTAGTAGCAGTAGATTCTTGTTCCCTTTTGAAAGTTTTCATAGTGATCCCTACCCACCTCTCTCATCAGTTTTAAAGGTAGGTTGAAAACATGAGAACAATAATAATTTTGTGCACTCTGTGAATGCAGAGCTAGCAGTATCACCCAGCTGGTTCTATGGATATCTTTATAAGGTATTAAATGATGAAACGATGTAGCAAGTGAAATAGCCTTTTAGGCGTATTTCTGTAAAACGTAGTCACTGCAGGTCTGACATGTGTTTAGCATGCAGAAGATCCCCATCATTTCCCTGACTCATCAGTTATCTGTCCCCATTTCCTTTTCCTGCTCTGCAGGATAAGCAAGCCCTGTGCAACTCAGTGCAGCTGTTGGAATAGACAACAGATTGCCTTCTGTTGTGCAAGCAGACAGCTTCAACATATGCAAGGAGTAACCCTGCATATCCTCATTCAATATGAGGCCCCCTGTGGATAAAGATTCTTTGTTGTTTAAAAAAATATTTAGGAAAGGTCAAGATATTAAAGTTTGAAAAATAGCTGACTGAGCACACACAGTTGCTGCTTTTCATAATGTTCCTACATAACCTTGAAACATTCATAAATATTTTATGAATGTTTGCAAAGCCATGTCCCTAACATTCACTAAAATTCATATAAAAGTGTTATGAATGCTCTTTACCATGCCTTCACATGGACATAAAATGAAGCTTGTGATATTAATGAATTTCAGGATTGTAAATCTTTATAAATATTTCATCTAATATATATGTGAGCTTACAATGAATAATCATTACCAGATAATGAACTTTGTGAACTCACCTAAAAAGAGAGAGATTTTCCAAGTGAAAGGTTAATTTTTTTTCTGAATCTCTTTGTTTTGTTGAAAAAAGATTTAATTTATCCATAGCAGTATGATGTAAACCATTCTTCATGGCCCATAATATAAAAAAATCTGGATGAAAATAGAAAAAAAATAGATATTATACCTGTAGCAAAACGTATACACAAGGGATAAAGAGGTTTATAAAAGTTTGTGAGCTTCAGAGCATTTTCTAACACTGTTCTTCTCAAAGTACATTTGAAGAACTATCTTGGAGAAGGAGATGGAAAGGAACACTGGGGGAGAGGAAGAGAGACTTCTTATCTTTTTCTCCATAGTGAGTGAGTGGCTATGGCACTCTACTCACCTAGAAAGTAGTGGATCAAGATTTTCCACCTTCCTTGTCAAGCAAGCATTTGAACCTGGTTCTCTATGATGCCCTAGCACAGTGCACTAATCACCATATCACAGGTCAGCTACCATTCAGAATCTTCTCCACTGCTCCTTTTGAGGATGAGCTAATAAAATACGGATTAGAAAAAAATGCATGGAGGACAATATCGGGAAAACTCTCTACCTGACCAGGAAAAAGAGCTCAAGCCAATTCCTTGTTAGGCTAGCAGCCATCTCACTGACCTACACACCCTCTGGCTTGCTTCTTTCCTCCTGGCTTTACGTGTCTTTCCCCATACCTCTTTCATGTGAATGCCTAAGACAGGAGCTTAAAAATGTGTGTCAGCAAAAGGTTAACAAAGTTTGACCTGTGGTGTGGAGGTTAGAGCGCTATGATTAGAAATCAGAGGGACCTAGGTTTAAATATCCTCTGGGTTAGAGAGATCTAGAACCCAGGTCCTCCAGCTTCCAAGTGGCTGCCCTGGCACTCAGCTATTGGGGAGGAAAGGACAGGAGAATAAGTTCTGAGTGTCAAGGCTTTGGCTGAATATATTTGCAGGGCATTTAAAGTCTCTACATATCCATAAGGATTTCACATGTATGCTTGGCTGTGGACATGACCAATGTGTGGCCTACTGTGTATGCCTAATCCATAACCATATGTTGTTGCACCTGTAACAACCAGGAATAAAATTCCTACTTGCATGTAGGTTCCAGTACAGTACCATGTAGAAGATGAAATACAGACAGTAGTCGGATGAAAAGGAAGAGTACAGAATGCTACCCCTACCATTTTTTTAAGATGTGGTGGAGGCAAAACTGCTTTTTTAAAAAAAATCTAATCCTATGGGTATGTTTGATGTTTTCTACTAACAAACACCAGCTTAAGCTTTTTAGAGATAGGTTTCAGACCTCTATCTAGGTTCAGATGAAGTGTATCTTTTCCTCCCTCTAGCCTAAATCTCTGGAGGGACTTCACTGAGGAGGCATCCTCATCTTATGCATACCAACAGCAAAAAACTCAGTACAAACCATGGTAGCCAGGCCACTTCTACTCAGAAGCATAGCTAGCACTGCCTACCTTTTGAACATTAGCCTAAGACACATCCTGGCAGTGGGATCTGGGTAATAAGCCTTCCTCAGCCAGAAGGAATTCAAACACTCAACTTCTGCAAGAGCCCTCTACCTACCAAGTTATAGAATAATCATGGGGGAGGAGGGCACCCTCCACCCTTCCTTTGCTGAAGCTGGGTCACACTGCAATTTTGAATTCATGAATCATTGGGCCAGAGGGTCAGCAAACAAGAGGGAACTTGAATCTTCAGCCTAGTGATTGCAATATTCAGTGAAAAGGAGAGACTGATCTCAGAAATATTTTTGGCAAAATGTCTAATGCAAATGCATACACAAACCAAAGAACATAACCCCTGACACCTCTTCTACGGATACATGACTAACAACAAAGATAGAGTCAGGGTCCCTATTTCCCATTCTGTATAAAATAAAAAAATCCTTTTAAGATGTATAACTTTACTAGATATGGTTATACAAGTTCTTTTGCTTTTAACCAATCTGGAATTTATCTGTACATCTCCCATTAAAGGCAGAATGGATATATCTCTTTCCACTATTTCAATTTAGGAGGTTGTCTAAAAACATTTCCTGAGTACTCCACTTATAGCTTTTGACTTCAGTTGGGTTAAAGGTGAATGATGGACTATACCCTTCTGTATTTTTAGTTATGAATATTTATATTTCAAATGGTCATTCACGGTCTGCTAAATTATGGGACCTTTTCAACAAATGACTTAATTTTATATGTTCTACTTTAAGAAATAAACTTCAACATGCTTTCTGTTTTATCTTAAATAAAACACAGGCTGTTTCTTATCATTTCTAAAGCCTGTACATTCCACCTTCACCATCAAACATCAGCTCATAGATACCTGTCATTGTCTTTGTACATAAACAGATATATGGTTTGTTTGAAATATTTCTGTTTTCAAGCCTTAAACAGGCAAAGGAGAAATACTTCTTTTAAAAAGGAAAAATTTTTTTTTTTTCCAAATAGCTAAAGAAGATACATATCCAGTTTAATAGTTTTACTGTATAATTCACCAGGGGTATTTTTTTCTTTAGAAATTATTTAGGGGTGAGAGTGGTGAAGCTAAATAGCAAAAGAAAAATCAAAGAAAAATCATAATTGTTGTTTTTTGTCCTACTGCAAATACACAGCCCCAGTGTAAGTCAAAGGAGGCATATGAAAGTGTTGCAATGGATTATATTATCAAAAAGACTCATAAATCAGGTATCTAAGATATATAGCAACAGCAATAAATTAAGAAAGACATGTAACTTTTTTTTTCCTTTTTCATGGGTCACATTGGCATGCCTGTAGCTACAGACAAATGTCAGATAAAATATAAATCAATTCCTCTCTAATATCTCACATTAAATGTTGCAGAAGATGGGGGTATGGCAGTTATTGTTTTGCTGATTGTTATTCTAGGGATAGTTCCAAGTATGTATCAAATGTGCATTTAGGCCAATTTGTTTCTTTGGCTGTAATGCGATTTTAAAACTATTTGTGTTGGTATGTCAAGCTTTAATTTACAAGAGTACTTGCAACAAGGAAGTTCCTTTCAATTCAAAAGCTGAAGGACCAAATCCATCAAGTGTAAACAGATTTACTTCAGAGGAATCTAGATTCATTAATAATAGAGAGTGTCAGAGCACTATTTTGACCTCTTCACCCTCTCTTCCCCCCGCCCCCTTATTTTTAATAGAGAGTATAATTTCTTTGCAGTAGGGTTTACTCTCTGAGACATATTTATCTGCTAGCATCTGGTGCTTATGAATGGGAAAAAAAAGATGGTACATTCATGAAACCATAATGTGGAATTTTTTTCTTCAATTAATATGTCCTGTTCAGAGCCTACCACTCACTACCTCCCATCTTTTTTACAGTCAAGACAAGGCTATAAAGTCTCCACTCTTTCAGAATATACTCCATCTCACAATGTCTCCAACATCACAGGGTTTGTTTTATTTTCTTTCTCCCTCCTCTGATTTTCATTCCATTTTGCCTGTTTGTGCAAGCACTGCAATGAAGTGTTGGGCATCAGGTTCACAGAAAGATATTCTTTCATCTAGTATTTCAAATGCTGTTCTGTTCCTATACTCATCTTTCTCAATGCCTCTTAATATGTGGTTTAGGCTATCAATGTAACTTCTGAATTTCTACTGAAACATCAAAATTCAAATGTTTTACTCCATATTTCAATCTCTTTTACAGGGATAATATAATGGGACAACCATTCTGAATGGTCTGAAAGCTCAAGCTTTGTACCATGAGAAAACATTTTCTCCCATGGTATGGGTGACTGTTAGGAACTTGGGTCATCTGATACTCAGATGTAGTCCATGGGAAGGATTCCCAAGGAGCCTGGAGTCAGGAGCTGAAAGGTGCAATTTGGATGTCAGTGCCAAGGTTAGGGTGAAGCAGGAGTCAGAACCATAACAATTAACCAGAACCAAGTCAGGGTAAGCCAGAACCAGAATTGGAGTTGGGATATGCCAAACTTCAGAGCCAGAGTGGTGATTCACTAGAAGGAAGAATTGGGAAGACCCAGAGCCAAATCAGGGCGAGCGAAGAGCCAGGGTCAGAGATCCAGCAGAAGCAGCAAAAATGCATAGGGAGGTCAGGAGCAAGTACCGGGGTCTTTGCCTGAACATGGTACTGCAGGATGGGCCTAGCTTGTAAAGCCTGGAGTGTAGCAAAACCTCCAGTTTTTCGTTTTTCTTTCTTTGTTTAAAATGCATTCCCTCCCCTTTCCCCAACCATTTCTGACCTTTTCTCTCCCACTTTTTTCGCTATAGATAAGTATAAGTGAGCTCAAACTTAGGATAAGCTTTAAACATTTTTATTTTGGTAACAAGTTTTGGTTTTGGATATCCACCATTTTACATTGTATTATTATTAGGTTTGTACTGATTTTTACTGTTGTATAAATCAATTGTATTATTGTCATTGTACAATGCATTACATTGTATTATTATCATTTTTGCATTGATTTTTATTGTTTCATATGGATGTTGTATGGTTTAGACCTGTATTTGTAAGTGAACCAAAGTCATGTCAAGTTTCCATTTTTTTATGTCAAGCCTCCATCTTCTGTCCTCTGCCTGGGCATTCCATATTGCAACTGTATGAGTCACGTACCCCTCCCATGTAAATTGGTTCCCCGATGAATGAGTGTGTTTGGAAATGATTGAAATACAATGGTAGCAGGCCTCTACTGAATGGCCTGTAATGACTGCACCATCACCTCACTTTGATTCACCCAGGAACCACGGACCTCACCCAAGAACAGAGACAAGACCAGCATTTGAAAGACAAAGGACCCTGCAAAACCAGCAGCTCTCACTATTACAGACACCCGAAACTGCACATCCCTGCATGGAGCACACATGCTCAGTATGCCAGGGGCTGACCCTTGCCTGGGCATGCCTCCTGTCACTAGGGTCACACAAGGTCTGCCCCTATAAAAAGGGGCAGTGAAGACAGACCCAGTGGAAACGCCATTTCCATCTGGACCAGCACCATGCCACACCACCTATCCACCGAGAGGCCCTGCCGGCGAGCCCCCTCTGGACAATACCTGCTGGACAAGGACCCCTTCCAGCCTGGATTGGTAGATATTAGCTGTACATCTCCTCCTACAATTTGGACACTCTCTCTCTGTCTCTCTCTCTCTCCTCCTGGACTTCAGTGGACTACAGTCCCTGCACCAAACCTCTCTACCTCTCTAATCCCTGCTGCCAGTGTGTGTGTGCGTGTGTGTGTGTGCGCACACACACGTGCGTGCTTACGCGCAACGGAACCAATTTGGCATTGTGTCACCATCTCCCCTGTTCAATAAAACCACTGCTATTTGCAACCCCAAGTTGGGTCATGTTTTATTGAATCCCAGTCCCTTCCCTATCTTAAATTTCAGCCTCATTCTCTCTCTCTCTCTCTCTCAGCTCCAGTTCCCACCCTCTCTGCTAGTTTCCCGATCTCCTCCCAATACCAGCTCCCCTTTCCTGCCACCTCTCAGCCTCTCCTTGCTTTCCTGCTGTCCCTGCTGCCTGCTGCTTTTCCTGTGATTTTCTGCTGTCCGTCTCTCTGTTTTCAGGCTTCCCCCACACCTTCTGTAATCCTCCCCCCCTCCCCCCTGCAGCTTCCTAGCTCCCCTTAGCTGTTTTGCAGTTTGCTCCAGCAGCTGGAGCCTTGCTCCAGCTTCCAGCACCTACTACTTCTCTAGTTGCCCGGGAGCCATTCTCTGGCTCCCCACAC
The DNA here is from genome assembly GCF_000455745.1 of Alligator sinensis. Lineage (NCBI taxonomy): Eukaryota > Metazoa > Chordata > Crocodylia > Alligatoridae > Alligator > Alligator sinensis. The sequence continues at coordinate 133,824 of NW_005842926.1, forward strand.
CCAGAGCCCCTGTTTAACACCCACACTTTCCCTTAGTCTCATTTTCCCTTCTCCCTATCTACCTTTTCAACTTCCCCATAGCTCTGGATCCAGACCCAGCCTCTGTGCCGGCATGCTTCCCTGTTCTGCAGGCTTTGGGCATTGTCTTTTAATCAATTAAGATCAATTAACCTAAAGTTACCCCCAGCCTCAGTTCTTCAGTCCAGGCCCCTCTAATCTACCAGTTCTAATCTCAGTCCCAGTGACTTTCACTTCCAGTAACTTTAACTCCCTACACTTCTACTTTCTTACCTTAACCTTTCCCCAGGTATCCCAAGTACACCAAGCACATACAAACATACACATCACAACACCCAACTTAGGAACTCACTTGTGTGTATGTGTAGGTGGGTGGTATGTGTGTGAATTAGTGAATATACATATATATACATATTAGATATCATCATGTGTGTGTGTGGTATATGAATTAGTAATCCATGTATGTGTATTGGATGTGCAGGTGTTGGTAACTGGTAACTGATTCTGTCTAAATGTGGTGTGTGTAGCGTGTATGGGCTTAAACTGGTGATAGGTGTGCATGAACCTAGACTGGTTATTTTGAATGTGTGTGTATCTGAGTTGCTAGTGTGAGTGTGTGCATGTATGTATGTATATGTATATGGCATTGTGTGCATAATATATGAATTAGTGATCTGTGTCTAACTTTTGGGGTGTATAGTGTATGTGTTTGAATTGGTGATAAGTATGCATGTGTCTAGGCTGGTTTGGATGTGTATGTGCCTGAGCTGGTAGTGTGTGTGTGTGTATGCACCTAATTGATTTATGTGTATTTTGTATATGTGCAATTGTGTCACATCCTCCTGTCTAACAGTGCAATATTGAGATCCTGAGAGTTGGCCTGACCCCCCAGGGCAAAAGGAGAATGTGGGGTTTGTTGCCTGTGACCTCAGGGAATTGGCTGCCCTGATTGTCCCTTTCTGACCAGCTGGGCCCAGGGCACTGGCCTAGGCTTGCTGCAGATGACACCTTTTTCCATGCAGCCTTAGGGGATGAACTGTCCTGAGACTCTGACTGGGACTGGCTTGGCCCAGGGCTCTGATCAGGTCTTGTTACAGCAAGATTTTGAACTACAGACAGGTCAGCCTTACCTCAGTCCCTGAAAAAATCATGCAGCAGGTCCTCAAGGAATCCATTTCTAAACACTTGTAAGAGAAGAAGGAACAGTCAGCATGAATTCACCAAGGGCAAGTCATACCTGACCAACCTGATTTAGTTCTATGATCAGATGACTGGCTCTGTGGATGTAGGGAGAGCAGTGAATGTGATACACCTTGACTTCAGCAAGACTTTTGATGTAATCTGCCACAACATTCTTGTGAGCAAGCTGAGGAAGTACAGGTTGGATGAATGGACTGTAAGATGATTAGAAAACTGTCTGGATCATCAGGCTCAGAGGGTAGTAGGTCAATGGATTGATGTCTAGTTAGCAACCAGTATCAAGTGGAGTGTCCTGGGGGTTGGTCTTAGGGCCAGTTTTGTTCAGTATCTTCATCAACAATCTGGAAGATGGGATGGAGTGCACCCTCAGCAAGTTTGTGGATGATACCAAGCTAGCTGGAGTAATAAATATGCTGGAGAGTAGGATAGGATTCAGAGACACCTAGACAATTGGAGGATTAAACCAAACAAAATTCTCATGAAGTTCAATAAGCACAAGTGCAAAGTCCTGGACTTAAGACAGAACAGTTCCATGCACCAAGACAAACTAGGCACTGACAGGCTAAGCAACAGCTCTGCAGAAAAGGACCTGGGAGTTACAGGGGACAATAAGCTAAATATGAGCCAGCAGTGTACCCTTTATTGCCAAGGAGCCTAAGAGCAAGCTGGACTAAATTAGTAGGAGTGTTGCTAGAAGATCAATGGAAGTGATTATTCCCCTCTATTTAGGACCAGGGACACATCTGGAGTACTGTGTCCAGTTTTGGGCACTGAAAGGGTATAGACAAATTAGAGACAGTCTGGTAGAGGGTAATAAAAATGGTAAGAGGGCTAGGGAACATGACGTATGAGGAGAGGAAGGGGGAACTAGGCACATTTAGCCTGGAGAAGAGAACACTGAGGGAAGATTTAATAGTAGCCTTCAACTACCTGGATGTGGTTCCAAAGAAGATGGAGCTAAATTGTTCTCAGTGGTGGTAGATGACAGAACAAGGATTATGGTCTCAAGCTGCAGCAAGGGAAGTGAAGTTAGATATTAGGAAAAACTCTCTCACTAGGAGGGTAGTGAAGCACTGGAACATACTACCCAGAGAGGTTGTGGAATCTCCATCCTTAGACGTTTGTAAGACCCACGTAGACAAAGCCTTGGTTGGGTTGATACAATTGTGGATGATCCTGCTTTGAGCAGGGAGTTGGAGAAGATGACCTCCTGAGCTCCCTTCCAACCCAAATTTTCTATGATTCTAGATTCTATGAATGTCTGTTCATAGGCTATATTTAATATATAAGTGATTTCAGGCAAAGTACAATTTAACTTCCTACAACCCAGAAGCCCTTGAAAGTTAATAAGAACTATTATTTTATTACTTCATCACATCTTCCATATGCTATTTATCAAATTTCCCCAAGCACAGAAACATATCCAATTGGTCCAACAAACAGTCATGGACTACAGTATTTTCAACTTCATGCATCACAGACTATTTACTGATATCGTCATAATTCTCTTCACTTTTCCAGTGTAGAAGAACAGTGGTGTTAAATATGAAGGGAGAAACTGCAGATGTGAATGTCTGATGTTCAGGGATTCCAGTTTCCTCTGAGAAAAAAAGAGAAAATTTTCAGATGTAAAAAAGAAACCCAAAATTCATATTTTTCTGTGATAAGTGGTGTTTCATTTTAATCATGGAAAAAATGTGGATTTTGGGTTACATTTTACATCTAAAAATTGGGGATTTTTTTTTTTTTATCCAAGAAAACCAGGACTCCTGCTGTTTGTCATTATTTGTTCATTTTTAGAGCATACTCTCCTACAAAACTTTTGACGCTGGGGGAGGGAATCTCAAGATATGTACTTTCTCAGCCTGCCATCTTTTTGGTTAATTATGTCATTATTAGAGTTGTTCAGTGATGCATCAATATTTTAATGCAGTGGTATACAAATTTTCTTGAAATGCTCAGTAGTATATTAGGCTTACTATGACTCAAAGGTAAGCTGAAGGTACTTCAGCTTTCAAGAGCTAGGTAGCTTCCATTAAGCACACAAAAAAACAGCTTATTTTACTATGGTTGGCAGAAACAAAAAAAAGTTTAAAATAGTTTAAGTTGAACTTGTTATATAATGTAAGGAAGATAAGTGAGTTTTAGCTTGACTCCAGGGGATAGTTACTACCAAGTTTCAGATATCTTAAGGTGGTCTCTCCATCCATTTATCTACTGAAGGTATATAGCTTTTTATCTTTCTATACCCCATCCTATCATTATCTCTGCCCTTGCTAAGCCCTCATGTCCAGGACCCCTGCCCAGTCTCTGTTACTGCTCAGACTCGAACCTGCCTGAAACTGCATCCATTCACAACCTGTTCTTCATGATAGCCTCTATTTTCTGCTATAGCCTGCAGACACTACCAGCCCTGGAAACAGTGATGTCTGGGGGACTGAACAGGTCAGAGAAGGAAGGAGACAGACCAGGAGAAAAAGGCATAGCCAGCAACAGCACTGTTCCAAACACCAGAAAAGTTAAAACTACTCACATTAGCTCTTGAAATCCTGCATGCCTTCTTCCTTCCTGTCACAAGTTTGTTAAAAGTGTCTTCTGGGGCTTCATTCAGCTTTCTTTCTTGTTAAATCAGGGGTAATTCCATGAGTGTTAACAGAATAGCACTCAGCTAAATCAGGTGTAAATAAGAAGGAGAAAAGTTTTTTTTTTCCAGTTCACATCTTATGCTCCAGCTAATGCTAATTAAAACCATCTAGTACCAGGTGAATAAGGTATAATTAGAATGGTATGAGGTCTACACTAATAAAAAGCATGGCAAAAAGCCCAAATGGGCTATTAAGAAAACTGATGGTCACTTGAACCTAGGAAAATATCTGGTATGCCTTGTTTTTCTTGGTTGTGCCTCTTCTGCAGTCTTCTAGGAATGGTGGGGAGAGGGAATGTGCTTGTTTATATATGATTTATGTACAATCACCAGGGATCCTGGTTTTCTCTAATAAAAAAATCCCCAATTTTCAGATTTAAAAAAGTAACCCAAATGCACATTCTTCTGTGATTAACATGAAATGCCACATGTGTGTGTGTGTGTGTGTGTGTGTGTGTAGTGCTGTTTCATTTTAATAATGGAAAAATGTGGATTTGGGGTTCCTTTTTTTAATCTGAAAATTGGGGATTTTTTTTGTCATCAGAGGAAACCAGGATCCCTGGCAATCACCATAATTTATAGTGATTCTACATCCACTCCAAAGATCTCCAATAATGAGGTAAATTTTCTTGTGCGCAGCTAAACCATATTTGTTCTGCTTTAGCAAAGCTATTTCAAAAGTAATAAAAATCTAGGTCTGGAGTCAACAGTTTACCAGTGAAAGACCTCAACAGGTCAGTGAGTTGGCTTGTCTTGTCTTTCTAAATATTAACCTGGACAGGTTGGACAAGCGGGCAGAAAACAACAGAATGCAGTTCAACGAGGAGAAATGCAAAGTGCTGCACCTAGGGAGGAAAAATGTCCAGCACACCTACAGCCTAGGGAATGACCTGCTGGGTGGCATGGAAGTGGAAAGGGATCTTGGAGTCCTAGTGCACTCTAAGTGAACATGAGTCGGCAGTGTGACGAAGCCATCAGAAAAGCCAATGGCACTTTATTGTGCATTAGCAGATGCATGAAGAATAGATCCAAGGAGGTGATACTTCCCCTCTATCGGGCGCTGGTCAGACCGCAGTTGGAGTACTGCGTGCCATTCTGGGCGCCGCACTTCAAGAGGGATGCGGATAATCTGGAGAGGGTCCAGAGAAGGGCCACTCGTATGGTTAAGGGCCTGCAGACCAAGCCCTACGAGGAGAGACTAGAGAAACTGGACCTTTTCAGCCTCCGCAAGAGAAGGTTGAGAGGCGACCTTGTGGCTGCATATAAGTTCATCACGGGGGCACAGAAGGGAATTGGTGAGGTTTTATTCACCAAGGAGCCCCCTGGGGTTCAAGAAATAATGGCCACAAGCTAGCAGCTGCCTATGCAGGGGGTCGGACTAGATGATCTATTGAGGTCCCCTCCGACCCTAACATCTATGAATCTATGAATCTATGAAGTATTCAAGTGTTGAGTGATAAAATGTTTCTTGAAAATCATTTTCAGTTGAATGTGCTAATTTAACCTGAAAATAGCATGGGAATATATGTTTATACATTTTGATACAAGTTATGGTACCAGTTACAAGTTACACAGTCTAGATTGTGCCAAATTAGATCTCCTCATATTTTAAAATGTACACCAGATAATTAAGGATACATATAATTAGGAATACAAATAAGGAAATATAATTATTGGGGGAGGGGAGGGTTTGCCCAGGAAGATGTAGTATAATTACTTTGTATCCTATGGTTGAATAAGTTATATCCTG
>NW_005842926.1:139466-159070 GCF_000455745.1 Alligator sinensis
GAATATTAATCCAGATGATACTGTTTTAGCTTTAGGCAAAAAACAGGGTAGATTTGCACCTTATATGCCAACTTAAATCAGAGATGCATTGCATAAACTTTTGTAAACAGAAGATGTGTATTAGAAATAAATACACTGCTTATCAAAGGTTATGCTATGCATCTCTGATTTCATTAGTCTATAACTGTGGTTCTCAAACTCTTTAGACCCAAGACACCCCTTGATAGACTTGAGTCATCGCTCAGGAAATGCAAGCTTTTAGTTTTCACTCTCTTTTTACTACAAAAAAAATAGAGAATATCTGTTGCAAATAACTCAGAAAAACTACAGCTATGGATTCCTATTTGAAAACTCTGGATTATTTTTCTGAATCCTGTTTGCACACCCAACAGTGCTAACATTGTGTAACACCCAAAGCACACTTGAAAGGATCTCAAGACACCCTGGTTGAGAATTAGTGATCTATAAGGTGCAAATCTACGATGCCTTCTGCCTGTCTTCAGGGTAACATGGCTAATTATATCTCTCTCTTCTTAGCTTTAGCCACATCTGAAACATGGAATCATAGCTTTAAGAGCTATAAGCTGCTCTATATGTTAAAATAGGCATTGATTCAGAAGTCTACTGATGGCAGTATAATATTAACTAAATACCGATCATTTTAGAACAAAATGCAGATGAAGAGCCTTCTCTTTATCGCTCAGCTATTTATGGAATCATTTGTACCTGAGCAAAGTGAGTGTAAAACATGATCAACTCTGGGTCATAACATTTTACACCTATTTGCATGGGAGTAAGTGACTACCTGTAAATGGCCAGCATAAAATAGTGGAAGAGAACTGTGTTCCATTTTGAACTCATTTCACTTTTTGCAGGGTTTCTGTTTAAAACCTTTTAAGTATTAAACTTGTGAATTCTCTACCTATAATTTTATGGGCAACAAACAAAAAAGCAACCCAAACCTGTGCATTATATCTCCAATACTAACCATTTGAAATATTAGCTCATGGTTATCATGGGGCAGATCCAAGAAAGGACTTAAGTGCCTACAAATGACTATGGATACTGTTCACCTATCTCATAGGTCAGGGTTTGGGAAAATATTGCTGGTGGGCTAAAAACAGCACTCAAAACCAGATGGCTTTGCATGTGCTGGTACCACTGTGTAACCAATAAGGAAAATAAATCAAGGGGAGCCTGATTGTAGCCTAGCTGGGGACAGAATTGCCTGCATTATTGTTCCTGAAGAGTAATTTCTGTTTAGTAAAAAGTGCATAAAGAGTCCAAAGAGCAGGGAACAAAAACAAGGACAATACAATACTGGAGACTAAAGTGAATGACTTTCAGAGAGCAAAATCTGGGCTATTTCAAAATGCTCTACAGACTAGGTGTGTCCGCACATGCATTTACACTGGCTTAAATTTACTCTGTAGTAAATTACTGCTCAGTAAACAGGAATAGGCTGCTATCTATATGTGCAGGCATCAAAGCACATTAACACTGTGTAGATGCCTTACTGCTCAGTAACACTGTGTGTGTGGACTGACTGGGGACTAACTTTAGTCTCCAGTCAGTCCACACACACAGTGTTACTGTGTATTAAGACATCTACATGTGTGTTACTGCACAGTAACTAATCAGGCATAAATCAGGCATGATGCAGGTATCAAATTTACACTTAAGTCAGCATAAGTCACCATATTTACTACAGAGCATGGACTTGGATGTGGAGACGCATAACTGTACTGCACAGTAATTTTGTTTACTGTGCCATAAATGTGCACATGTAGATGCACCCACTATGTAGGAACTGTTCAGGCAACCATGAAACTGCAACTAGTCTGTCAAAGCTGTGATAGACATTACACTTTACAACCTGATAATGCATTACAACCCGTAACATGATACACATGCATGGGGTTAAATCTTGTTTAGGGGGCCAATCATAGTGTGATATCCGGGGATCCTGGTTTTCTCTGATTAAAAAAATCCCCAGTTTTTGGATATAAAAAAATAGCATTTTTCCATGATTAAAATGAAACACCACTAATATATATTAGTGGTGTTTCATTTTAATCATGGAAAAATGTGGATTTGGGGTTACTTTTTTAATCCAAAAATTGTGGATTTTTTTCATCAGAGAAAACCAGGATCCCTGGTGATATCTAAAGATTGATAGACATAGTTTAGCTGAACCAGATGTAACTGGACCAGGTTCTGTGACTGGTTTTCTAATGGCTATCACTTAAGTGTGTATATGAATCTACTCTGTAAAAAAACATCATGGTATGTAAGCACCATCCAGTGGCACTACGAGGTATATAACTTAACACACATGACCAAATGAACATATATCACCCTAGTCTACATGGGCATGCATCTAAATTGGATATAGTTGAATCTGCATTTAGATAAATCACTTGCATGTGTATCAAGGCCTTCAGATGCTAGTCAGTTTTATGGCTGCTCATAACAGCTTTGAAATTGATTTGCAGCCAGCTGGGTTCAGAGACCTGTGTTAACTTTACAGTTTGTGAAGGTGGTCCCTCAAGTGGGCACTGCTTTGTGACAGTCTAGGTCCAATGTTTCAAATTTGGGATTTGAAAGTCCATTTGGCATGAAAGTCTACCTCAGGGGCTCTTCAGTTCCAACAGGATAGAATGTCAAAATTCAGGACTGGTCTCAAAAATCCAGGGCATTTTGTTGCTTGTCTTCAGAGTCATACTAGATCCCACTTCCTTTACTTCTGACCCTATAAATCTTGCTTATTTGCTGACAGATTAGGAGGAGTTCCATCAGATAAGCCTGTAACCTAGGGGTTAGGGTGTTCTGCTTTCCTAGTAGAGGTAAAATGATTATTTAAATTGTCTCAGGCCAGGGTGAATCTACAATTGATGCTTCTTACTTCCTTGGCAAATGGTCTAAACCACTAAGTTATTAATAACAGGCTGGTACCACTTCATCCACCTTTGTTTTTTGTTAAAATGCCTATGGTTTCTGTGAACTCAATGCTATTGATGTATGTTAGATCTACAAGGAAATATACTTGGTGCACTTATCCATTGTTGCCGGACTCATGGGCTCATAAAATGAGTGGAGATGGCTAGCTATATCTGGTTAAATAAATTAATTGCTGTAAGGAGGGAACCTTGCAATACTGCCCACTTTGTCTCTCTTTCAGTTGCTGAATCTTCTGAGTTCCCAAGAAGGTAGGAAAATACAAGAATATATGGATTTTCCTAGGTCTTTGTGCAAAACTTTCAGCAAGATTAATGCAGTTGATTGTAAATGCTAATTTCACATACCTGGCAACCCATAGACTGTAATTAAAATTGCTAGTCAGTTCTTCCCAGCCCCAACCCCCAAAGAATGACTGTGACCTCCTAGTTATGATCTTTTTAATCTCAGTGAAAAAGTTGGGAAGACATCTAGTTTTTTAATTAGTCTACCCCATTTGGGAGATCATCTGATTTGACATGCAGAATTAGAAAGTAAAATCACTTAAGAGTTACCATGTAAAAGTCCCCTACCCCTCAGGCCTTAGAAAATGAGTACAGAGTTAACCTGGAAACATTATTATTGATATTACTAATTTAAAATGAGAATCAGCTATGAAATTTGGGGAGAAACTGAAACTGAAGACATCCATTTTGATTCCTCCCTTGATGATTACTAATGGAAATTAAGCATGTAAACCTCTTATTTATGAATGGCAGAAGAGCCATTCCTCCCTCACATGCAAGCAGAATTCATTCTCATTCCTATCACAGGTAATTCTATTATCTTTCAGAAAAAAGATAGAATTTTCAGGTATTTCAATAAATATATTAAAAGGTAGAACATAGACAACTGCAAGTTTTCCCTCCTTAACCTTTATCACATGACTCCCCTTTGCAGATTGCAGTTTATTTTACTAAAATATTTCTGTAAAATCCCTGGGGATAGTGGATAAATCTTCATATACATATAAATAGATATATATTTTCCTCCATAACCTATCCACATATTTTTTGTAACATTCTCATTTTGCTTGGTTAAAATAAGCATTGTTTTCTCCTGTTTCTCCACATGGGGACTCTTCTGGTCCTTAATTAGTCCACACTTACACTACTGCACTTTCTTTGCCTAACTAGGAGTGAATCAGTGTATTCTAGAAACAGTTAGGCAGCTATTGCATTCTTTGGGCTTACCATAAATGGTTAGACTACTTATTTTTTCCCCCTAGGACTTAAGGGAATATTTCACAAAAAATATTTCAATAAATGTCCCTTTTTTAATTTACTGAGGCCCCTGGGGTTGATTATATAGAGTTGCCATACTACTAAATGTCGTGAATCAGAGCGGCCGCCGGCAGCTTGTCTGACTCACACACCGGAGTGTTTAGATTTAGAGCTCGGCAGGCGGGTAATTGATGGATGGAGTGGAATTAACCAGGCACAGACACGTGTAGGTTACAGGAGCTTGTTTACTTACGTCACCTAGATAGTGATGGACGACACAGGCGAGCCTTTGTTCCGTTACAGCTTCGGTTATAGAGTCGAGTATACGCATATAACTTCAGTTACAGAGTCGAGTACACGCACGCAGTCAGGTTACAATGAGATAATGACGTACGTGGCGCCGGAACGAACGGTCGAGCTTGCAAGACTTTCTATGTCAATATTTTACGCTGACGGGGTGATTGATTGGGAATTGATCAATTTCCCAATTCTCTGGTGACAAGCACAGGTGTTTCCTGTGAGATCCCCAGAGTTCTCCGCCTTGGGCGGAAACCGTTAAACTATTTATAGGCAGAGGTGTTTTACAGGAATATCCAATGGTGAACCGTTATATGGAATCTTTAATTTTTGGCAGGTGGCAGCTCTTTGTCTCCTCAAGTTACAAGGTAGTGGGTTAGGTTTCTCTACCTGTTACGTGTGTGCTATGTGTGAGGATCTTACGTTTATCTTTGACCAATTATATATAGTTTCCCCTAGCATTTTATTTCAGCTGACCAATTATCTACAGTACTCTGGCCGCGTTTTGTTTCAAGGAATTTTTGGCAGGGATGTCTTTTAACCCTTAATCGTCAAAATGAGGATGATTTGAATGGTATCTCTTGCTCAGTGACATGGGCACAATTTAATTGGGTTGTGACACTAAAAAGATATTAACCCTATTACATATGGACACAGACCATATTTAGAGACAATCATGGACATGACTACTCAAGGAAAATTGATTGTGTTTGAAAGTGTTGTTGAAGAGTATATGGCATTTGCTAAGGTAACAGCGACAAGCAACATAAAAACAACAGGGTTACTATGACCTGCTAATATGCCCTTTAACACAAGTTATCCTGACTATACAACATAACAAGGTACAATGTTTTCCTAAAAGTGATGACAGCTAAATATGCTTTTATGACCATTGTGTTAAAAAAAAAAGAAATGACCAGTATTGTCTGAGCTCAAACATGATTTGTGGTAAAGGCTTTGCATGCTATTTTTAACTTTTAATATTATAAGCTCCAAAATTCCTTATCATTTATTTTCAGCACTTCAAAGAAAATAAAATATTTTCTCACCTTCCACGTGTACCTTTTTTCCAAAAATCAGTTGCTGGAAACTTGGGCTGCTGCAGTTTGCTACTGCTATTTATCAGAATTTTAAAGGATTTTTTTCTTCATTCAGTTTTCAAAAACTAGGTATGTATCTTATTCTGGGGCATATTGTATGTAAGAAAATATGATAATATATTTACAGTATTATATTGTTTTCAGGATTGTTTTCATTTTACCTTTTTTAACGCTGTCTTTCACTGCAAAGAAAAGCATGAAATATGGCCTCATATGAGTAATTATGTATCCTTACATTTTCCAACATTATTGCTCCTAAATAAAAATGATCTGGTTTTGAGATGTGCTGAGGACTTACAAATATGGGAATTGTCAATGCCAAATACCTTTTGAAAATAAGACATGTATTTACCTTTGCACTTTCCCAGTTCTGGAGCCATGGAATCTTAGTGTAACTTAAAACAACCTCAAACGAGGAGAAAGAAAAGCCACATGAAATACCAGCTATATGCCATCTTCAAAAAAATTATCTCACCAATAAAGAGCAAACAGAGGAATGAAAATTGTATTAGGCTAGCAAATTGGACAGAAGACCACCATGCTGTAGAAAACTGAAATCACAGAATGACAAAAAACTAGATGCTTTTATCAAGGAGAATCTCAATCATTTCTTGACAGCCTCAGGGTTATTTTCTTTTCTTAGTCACCATAAAAAAAATTAAAAGGAAACATGTAAGAGCAGTGAGATGATGAAGACTATAATAGGAGAGTGAGAACATAATGAAAATGTATTTTTATACTTAATATCTGCCAGAGTAGCATAAAAACAATTCAAGAGATTGTCCTAAAAACTGAATTATATTGTCAGCTGGTTTAAATGGGCATAGATTAATTGAAGTAAGTGAAACTACATTAATTTAGAGCTGACAGTCTGGCCTTCTACTACTATTATGGCAATTAGCAAGAGCAAATATTGATTAACATCACAGCAGAATAAATTAAATATCCATTTTATGTATATGTGGAAGGAAGCAACTTTTATACACATGAACAATGCTGAAGCCCTGTGTAGAACCTACAAGAATATGTGTGTGTGTGTGTGTGTGTACACGTACTTGTAGATTCAGTTTTGGGCTTTGGTTTTGTTCATATGCATGAAAGTTGCTTTCTTCCACATGCATACGCAAACATCAGCCTCGTATTTCACAACTCTCAACGATAAGTAACACACATTTGTTTAAATTGTTTTTCAGAACAGCCCTTACATCATTTTTGCAAGAGACATTGATTTAACTTGTTTCCTTAGGGGAAAATAAACATCTCCTGAATGAAAGGCTCATTTCAGTCTTTCTGAACACTACTAAAAATGATATTTTTCTTCAAAACAACAAGAAAGGGGTGACACCTTCATTAAGTATTTTGAAGACTATTTAAAAAAAGGGAAATATGGTACTTTAAAATGGCTTAGATGTCATATATGGGTCAAAAGGACTTGGAAGCTGCAGGCCTAGCTCCCTGATGTCTTGTACCATGCAATATTATTTCCAGCTGTGCAAAATGGATGTAAATGTCTATTATTTGGTGATTTCCACAAGCTTAAGTACATAGGTTCAAGACCATGGAGAATCAGATTCTGTGCTTTTAGACTTATGCAGTTTTCCTTTCCATTATTTCCTCTGTTGAAAGAAGTGTAGTTTTGTCCCTCAGGTTGGCTGGGCTTTCAAAGAATATCTTTATTCCAGGGAACAACCATAGTGATGTAACACTGACAACACTTTCCCCTTGGCAGCATCACGCCTTTTGCTAGTGGATTGGCAGAAGTAAACTGAATCCGCAGAAAGAACCGGTTTTAGCACAGGGGGTTGCAGGAATATCATTATTATAAATCTAAATAAAAGTTCTGTCATGCATAAATGTCACATAAAAGTTTTGTACAGCTAGAAGAGGATAGACTTCCTAGTGTTGGTTTACTTGTTTGCTTTTTTGCATAACATGTATCTGTTTTTTGCTTGATATATAAGGAGGAGGAGTGCAGCACACAGTGGCTTTGTTCATGGGTAAACTATTGTATTATGAGTCCTCATTGTTGTCCACTGCCTACAAAATACTAAGAACACTAATAGAGAAAATTCTGGCTTGATATATTTAGTTTGGCATTAAACCTTAGTGAAAAATAGCCTAGGCAAAGATGTAGAGAACTATAAATCACAATATACCAACTAATTATAAGGGATCCTGGTTTTCTCAGATTAAAAAAATCCACAATTTTTGAAGTTAAAAAGTAACTCAAAATCTACATTTTTCTGTGTTTAAAATGAAACACCACTATACATATGTATCCATATACTAATGATGTTTCATTTTAATCATGAAAAAATGTGGATTTGGGGTTATTTTTTTAATCTAAAAATTGGATTTTATTTATCAGAGAAAACCAGAATTCCTGCTGATTATATTCATTTTTATATAAAGGTAATTGGTCATATTCTACCCTGATTTACATCCTCTCATTTCAATAAAGCTATATGATGATTAAGAGCACAAATGGCCAATGGATTTTAATTGTTGTTTACTTTCATCTCCTTTTGTTAACTTTCTCATCTTTTCATATCACATATGAAAAATCACACAAACACGCACAAAAATCCTTTTCTTTAAATGCTTCTGAAAAAAATAGAAAAATAGATATTTTAGTGGAGATAAATCTTAATCAAGTATATAATAATAGGCAGACAGGTTTTATTTTTTCACTAGTGTGTCTCCACACATGGTCATCTGGGTAGACAGAAGCAAAGGAGGGTGTTGAACAATGCAATTGCAAAAAGTTGGAGACTGCAACAGAAGCTAGACACACAACTGGTTTCCACTTCCTTTGCTCTTTTGGGTCACTGATTTCTATTTGGTTATGTCAAGATTAGGTAAAGCTAAATATGTTCTATTAAATTGTGATTGTATTGTTAGAAATGAAAATTATTATACATAGCCCTACGAGGTACATTTGGTGGCCGGACCAGCATTCTGGTCCGGCCACCAGCATTCTACATATTTTTCATCAGGACATTCATTGCACTGGATGAGATACATTACATTTCTGGAGGTGCAGGTGTAAGATCCAGGACTGTTGATGGTTTTGTTGTGGGTTGTAGTTATTATGGGAGTGGTGGAGATGTGATAGCAGGTTTTACATTTTTTGTTTCAGCATGGTCTGGATCCACTCAGTGTGCTTTGGGCCATAGGAAGTTTGCTTTTGGTGATGAACAGGGATCCTGGTTTTCTCTGATTAAAAAAAATATCCCCCATTTTCAAATTTAAAAAAGTAACCCCAAATCCACCTTTTTCCATGATCAAAATGAAACACCACTACACATATATCCATATGTTAGTGGTGTTTCATTTTAATCATGGAAAAAGGTGGATTTGGGGTTACTTTTTTTATATTTGAAAATGGGAGGTTTTTTTATCACATGGTAATGAACTTGGTGAGGATCCCTGCTGATGAGGTTGGTGAGATTCAATGCTTGTTTAAAGGCCAGGATGGGTGGTTCTGGAAATAGCTCTTTAAGAATTGGGTCTTCTTCTAGTACGAGTTTGCAATTGTTTGAGGATTTTCCGTATACGTTCCAGGGAAGGATGATATGTCATAATTAATAGTGTGCAATTTGTGGGGATTTTCTTTTAGTACTGCAGCAATTCTTTATGTGGTATCTGGGTGGCTCTTTCAAAAATGTGATCTAACTCTCTGGGGGAGTGTCTTTGTTGGATGAAAGCTCTTTTGAGGTATGCAGGGTTTTAGGTCATGCCCCAGGACCAGGAACCTCCTGCCATCCCCATAGTTCCTGACCTTTACCTCCAGGATGCTGTAAACAGCAGCTTCAGCTGGGCAATATTCTCCCTATGGCTGCAACCAAGTAGCTGCTGACTCTCCTGCTCAGACCTGCTCTTATTGCCAGCATTTGAGTCCTCTTCCCCAATCAGGTGGCCTCCTTATGGCCATGTGACCCCTGATTGGGAGTGCAACCACTTGCAGGCTATTCTGCTGCTAGGTCTAAGCCCTTAAAGTGACAGGCACCAAAGGTGCTCTGCCACAGCTTAATAAAAAAGAAGCTGCCTCAAATAGAAGGAAGATAAAACATTAAGAAATTCACAAGGCTAAAACCATCTCTATCTTGTCACATGCTTATGCTGGTCTGCTGGTCTGTGGGATGTTTTGCATGTTTTCTTGAGCTGTTTTACAGAAACTGCATGTGTAGTGTCTACAGATGGGTAGCATTGACCCGTGTTTAGCTTTATCATTAGGGATCCTGATTTTCTCTGATTAAAAAATACCCAATTTTCAGTTGTAAAAAAATAACCCAAAATCCACATTTTTCCAAGCTGAAAATGAAACACCACTATATATATATATCTATATATGTAGTGGTGTTTCATTTTCAGCTTGGAAAAATGTGGATTTTAGTATACTTTTCTTAAAATAAAAATTGGGGATTTTTTTATCCGAGAAAAACACGATCCTTGCTTATCATTCTGTTTATGTGCACTGTGGTGTTTGATATCAGTGTAATTTTGATATATATTTCTATTAAAGAATGTTTTAGTGGGGCAGTGATTAAGGGTATTTGTAGATATGCACTGGGAGGCAGGGGGGCACTTTAATTAGCAAGCCACACTAATTAAAAGCACCCAAGCGTCACCTGTATCAGCATCCCCATGCTGAAAAATGGAAGCAGGGCATTTTGACCTAAAGCTCATTGAATGAGCTTTAGTTTAAAGTGCATTGCCACCATTGGGATGCTGATATACATGACATTGAGGTTGCTGGAGTGTGTTAATTTCTCCACTCCAGCAGACTTGATTAATCAAGTCTGATCCAAAGCTTTGGATTTATAGCACATTGGAGCAGCCTCACTTCATATCTATAGCAGCCCTTTGTGTTCTTCTTCTCTCCATTCTTGGAAGAGGTCTTCTTTATTGCATCTCCAATCCAGCCTTCTATATGGTCTGTTCCTAATATTACCTGCACAGGCTAATGTTTCTGGTATTGGTGTTGGAGGATGAATTGTGGTGCTACAGGGCAACTCAGGAGATCCATGGTTTGCTTCCCCAATATACGCATTGGTCAGTTGCATAGAGACCCCATGATTTCATGGGAAGGTTGCATCTGCCAAGACCCGCTCTCAATCTGTTCAGGCTATGCCACGTATTCTGTTTGTAGTTCGAGCCCGATACTAACTTCTCACTAGAAGAGGTAATCACCAGGAATTAACATACAACAAGAGGTTGTTACTCATTCCCTTTTAAGGCCTGCTGTGAGTCACAGGAAAAAGGCACTTTGAAATAATGGTTAATGTACATTTAAAAAAAAAGGGTTTTATTACTAACACCTACCTATTCAGACTATTGGGGAAATTAACTAAGAAATAGTATTATTAGGATATTGGATTAGTATTCATATCTGAACAGATGCACATATTTCCCTAGTCTTAATTAGATTGGGAAAGATTTCTACCCTGTTATGTAGCAAAACCCCCAATTTTTCTTTTTTTTATTTTGAAATGCATTCCCTCCGTTCCCCAACTATTTCTGACTTTTTCTCTCCCTCTCTGTTCCCTATAGATAAGTATGAGTAAGTTAAGACATAGGATAAGCTTTAGCATTTTTGTAGCAAGTATTTTTTCTCTCTCCTTCTTTGATCCACTTTTATACTATATAATTATTATGTTTATACTGTTTTACTGATTTTTTACTGTTTTTTTCTATTGACCATATGATTTACGCCTACATGTGTAAGTTAGCATAAGTAATGTCAAGTTATGTCAAGTTTCCATTTTGTATGTCAAGCCTCTATCTTGTGTTCTCTGCCTGGGTGTAACCTATGACTCATGTCTAACCAGTCTCATGTAAACTGGTTCCTGAATGAATGGGCATGAATAAGGGTGTTTGAGATACAATGGTAGTAGTCCTCTACTGAATAATCAACTCAACAACTGGACCATCAGCTCAACGACCGGACCACTGCCTTCCATTGACTCACCCAGGAATCATGGACCCAGCATGTGAAAGACAAAGACCCTACAGAAATCAACCAGTCCACTGTTGCAACACAGACACCTGGAACTGCACGTCCTCACCTGGAGTGCACATGCTCAGTACACCAGGGCTGACCCTTGCCTGAGTATACCCCTGCCACTAGGGTTATAGAAGGTCTGCCCCTATGAAAAGGGGGAGTGAAGACAGACCCAGTAGGATGCCCTCTCCATCTGGACCAGCACTATGCCACATCACCTATCCACCCAGAGGCCCTGCTGGTGACCCACTTTGGACAGCACCTTGCTGGAGAAGACCTTGACTGGCCATCAAGGATCAACTCACAGCTCAGGATAGGTAGCTATTATCCACCTTCCTTCCCCAAGCAAAGGACCTGGACTATGTCTAGGGTACACCCCCAACCCTGCCCCCTGCAGAGTAGGCAACATTTTTTGGCCAGAGTGCCAGAAAACAACGCAATGTCTACCTCATAAGGTGCCAGAGTGCTGGCATGCTATAAAAACAAAACTGGAATGGAGGGGGTACATGGCAGGATGCAGTGCATATTTAATACAGTTAATAATCATTAATGTTGCTTTTTTTTTACAGTAAATACCAGACTTCCTAAAAATTCAAAACCTGATGACAATAAATAAAACTTCATGTACTGCCTTTGTACTTGTGATTTTTTTTTCTTGTTAAGCATGTTCTGATGAGAGGAGGAAGAGAGGGAGAGAGGAGCAGGAAGCAACAGGCACCGGGGGAGTCACTGCAGGCAGGCTGACCTGGCCAGGCCCTTGGGAAGGCTGCAGCCAGAGGAGAGCTGGTGTCAGGTGGGCTACCTCAGGGCTCTGCTACTCAGCCACAGTGTGGGGCCCAGCAGCACCAGAGGTGGGGCCTAGCTGGCCTGCACAGCTCCACAGGGGTGGGGCACAGTCACCTGCCTATGAAGGGATGCTGCCTGGCTGGAGCAGGATGCTGGGTTCAGGGAGCTCCCTGCTTGGTTTCTGTGTGTGCCGGGTACAGTACGAGTGGGAGCTGCAGCCACAGGCTGTTCCCCAGGCTCTGGGAACAGCCACCACAGCCAGTGCTCAGGGCCAAGCCAGCTGGGAGCCTGCAGTGCAGTGGCTCTGTGCAGTGCCTCCCCTAGCCCTGGCCACTTGAGGTGACCTGCAGGTGGACAGAACCAGGGCCCAGGCAGGCTAGGGCAGCTGCAGTGGCTGTTCCCAGGCTCCAGGGGGCTCCTGAGGCCAGGCCCTTGCACCGGAGATGACTCTGCCCTGCTTACACTGTGCCCAGCATGTAGAAGGCCAATCCCAGAGAGGGAAGGCCCCTGAGCCCAGTGTCCTTCCCCACCCAGGTAGCATCCCCACATGCTCAGGGTGGCTGCAGCCCATCCCTGAGGAACTGTGTGGGCTGGGCCAGGCCCCACCATGGGTGTCAGGTGGGACAGGGTATCTGCCTGCCTGGGCCCAGGGCTCTGCCATCCACTGGATACCTCCAGGGCAGCGACCCTGAGCAGTGCCTGCCCTGGCCCCAGCCTTGCCCACCCGTAGCTCCCTCTAGGAACCAGCCAGGCTGGAGGGTGCAGCCTGGGAGCAAGGGGTCAGGCAGTAGAATACAGACAGCCTCCCTGCCTGTGTTCTTCTGGCTCCATCCCAGGGCCTGCCACAGTGCTGGGACTTGTGGCTGCATGGGACAGCCCAGAGCAGCAACTTAAAAAAAAAAAAATTAAACAATTTTTTTGCATGCCTCCCGGCATGCCAGGAAAAAATGTCTCTGTGTGTCACTAATGGCACTCGTGCTGGGGTTTGCCAACCCCTGTTATAGGCTATGTATATAAAGAGCTAGATAAGAAATTGTACTTAAGTTTTGCCTGAAGAATATGGGGTTGTTTTCAATTTTTGCTGGGAAATACTGGAGTCTCTCAGCTAGAATGCTGAGTCAAAACTGCATTCCTGGACTGCATTACAAGAACAGGTTCTTGTTCTTGTATTTTCTTTTGTTTGTTTATTCTTTTACCTCTTTATCTCAGTATATGGTTACTGATTTCTTATGCTTGTTCTTGTTTTTTTATATAAGAAATCTTTTTGTTATCCTTTAACCCGCTTATAATCAGTGATAACCAAGGATCCTGGTTTTCTCTGATTTAAAAAAAAATCCCCAATTTTTGGATTAAAAAAAGTAACCCAAAATCCACATTTTACATGATTAAAATGAAACACCACTAATACATATGCCTAATGCTGTTTCATTTTAATCACAGAAAAATGTAGATTTTAAGTTACTTTTTAAAACCTGAAAATTAGGGATTTCTCATATCAGAGAAACCCAGGATCCCTGGTGATAACTATGATTCTAAAGCATTTGACTATACAGGCAAGTCTCTTCCATGGTTGCAGGGCAGGGGGAACCATCTTTTCTGAGCACATGACTGAACAAGGGTGTGGTTCTTTTAGCTGGCAAAATTCCCTTTCTAAAAGCTGGGAAGACCTTGGTGATATCGGTAAGGCTCTCACAACAATATGCCACTTTAGCAAACAGCTACACAGATGACACATATATCAGTGTCAAGGATTTCTTAGGATAATATCTTTTATTGGGCCCACTATGTAGTTGGGATAAAATTAGACAAGCTTTATAAGACAAGACATTCTTCATCAGTTCAGTTGTAAATTTCTGTAACATTATGGCTACAACATCACTTTTACACTACTTTAACATATACCAGTATAATTTAACTTTTTTTTCCCAGTGTAATTCTACTCTGAATTCAAATAAATTATACTGGACTATACATCATCTGTAGGGAACCTGGTTTTCTCTCATTTAAAAAATATCCCCACTTTTCAGTAAAAATAAGGAATCCCATATTCACATTTTTACATCTATCTATCTATCTATCTATCTATCTATCCTGTTTTTCATTTTTTTAAATGTGGATTTGGGGTTACTCTTTTAAACCAAAAATTGGGGATTTTTTAAATCAGAGAAAACCAGGATCTGTCCATTTCTTGTTTGTATGGGTGTGAATCCTGATCATACCATACTAAAAGTGTTGTGTGATTCTATGGCATTCAATTTTTCCTAGTCTCCACTGAGGTCTATTTATAAGTATTCATATACTCGGAGAAAAATTATGAATTTAAACCAAATTTTGAGTATTTGCAACCCAAATTGTTTTGAGGATTCACAGTGCCACACTACACATGTACTTATGGCAACTTGTTCAGTGTGCTACTTGTTTTGTTTATCATTTTCAGGCACTTAACTCTCCCAACATATATGTATATGGAGTCTACATAACTAGCAGCAGGCATTACAGTCTGGGAACAGGAACTGAAAACGTTATTCTAGTGCCAAAGTTTAAGATGTCTAAGTCCTTTATCAGATCTCTCTCTAATGCTGTCTTTATATTTACTCATTGATTCTAGTGCTATTTGTATGTTTGCAAGTAAAATTGATTTTTACAGTACACTAAGAACAAATATGATACACAGTATATTATTGATAATATATAATATAAAGCACACATATCATATCATATCTATTTATTGCATATACAGTATCTACTAAAATGCAAGATAAGGATTTTTTCTCCGATCAGCATGGACAAGGGGAAGGTCCCTCATTTTACATTTATATAGAAGGAAACCTCATCTAACATTCCCATACAAGAAAAACTCATTAAATACATTGTCTATTACTGAACTGCTGCCAAAAGCAAATCATGCTCATTAAAGGAAACCAGCTATGAAACTGGTTATATGCAGCCAATGTTGAACATGACTATAAAATACATGGCCCATATAGGGCAAACATACTAAAGGGAACCTACCACAAGGATATGTTAATGCAATCCATCTGAATAATGTACATGGTAGTGTCCATTAAGCAGTCCCCCTCAGCGCTGACTCTTTCTCAAGTCATGGGGAGCCACTACATTGTATACATTTTTACTTCCTTTTCACTCCCACATCTAACCTTTGCCTTTCTTTCCCATTTCCAATAATCCCTGTTTGGTTTTATTTCACCAGTCTTAAATGGAAAATATCTCCAAATGGGGCCTGAAACAGTTCACCCAGAATCCTAGAATGCTTTCTTTTAGAGAGATACAATAACACTTAATGTATAGGTACATGCAGCTAAAGTGGTACACCCACGTTTGGTTTTAGAGACAGTGTGAACTCCAAGTATAATCTCTATAGTTAAAGCATGCAGATTGAGTCCAAATATAGTGTTATGTTTTACCTGGGAGAATTGCTGTCCTCCTAGTAGAAACTATAAGTTAAAACCATTTATTGGATTCCTTCCAGGGGAACATGAGCCCTCCAGGAGAAAAATCTTCCACATGTCAACCTGGAAGTTCTACTTTGTGAGAGCAATCCTTTGCCAAAATGAACACTTGCACACACCCCTCCCAGCAAGGTCTGGGAGAAGAATGAAAAAGCAAGGCAATATTCCCTGTGCTCTCTACAGCAGGGGGTCATCAGGGCAACAGGTGGGGAGCACTGCCCCAAGGCTCCAGTCCCCTTCTGGACTGGTCTGGGAGAGGACTGGAGGGTGGAGCAATGGGGAAAAGTCATCTATCTGCTCCCTAGACCAGGGTGTCGTGAATCAGAGCAGCCGCCGGCAGCCGCCTGACTCACACACCGGAGTGTTTAGATTTAGAGCTCGGCAGGCGGGTAATTGATGGATGGAGTGGAATTAACCAGGCACAGACACGTGTAGGTTACAGGAGTTTGTTTACTTACGTCGCCTAGATAGTGATGGACGACACAGGCGAGCCTTTGTTCCGTTACAGCTTCGGTTACAGAGTCGAGTATACGCATATAACTTCGGTTACAGAGTCGAGTACACGCACGCAGTTAGGTTACGATGAGAGAATGACGGACGTGGCGCCGGGAACGGACGGTCGCGCTTGCAAGACTTTCTATGTCAATATTTTACGCTGACGGGGTGATTGATTGGGAATTGATCAATTTCCCAATTCTCTGGTGACAAGCACAGGTGTTTCCTGTGAGATCCCCAGAGCTCTCCGCCTTGGGCGGAAACCGTTAAACTATTTATAGGCAGAGGTGTTTGACAGAGATGCCCAATCGTAAACCGTTATATGGAATCTTTAATTTTTGGCAGGTGGCAGCTCTTTGTCTCCTCAAGTTACAAGGTAGTGGGTTAGGTTTCTCTACCGTTATGTGTGTGCTACGTGTGAGGAGCTTACGCTTATCTTTGACCAATTATATATAGTTTCCCCTAGCATTTTATTTCAGCTGTCCAATTATCTGTAGTACACCACCAGCGTTTTGTTTCAAGGAATTTCTTGGCAGGGAAGTCTTTTAACCCTTAATATTCAAATGAAGATGATTTGAATGGTATCTCTTGCTCAGTGGCATGGGCACAAGTTAATTGGGTTGTGACACAGGGTTCCCCATCTAAGGAGCAGGGAAGGAGTTTGCCTTGCTGGGTCCTCCATGGGTGGCATTTAAAGTCTGCAGGGCTGGGAACCATGGTGGGAAAAGCTTTCTTGGCTTTCCTACCCAGCTTTGAAATCCCTACCTCCACTGTCAAGCTGTGCAGTGCCACAAAGATTTAAAAGATGGGACAGGGGGTAGGAACTGGGACTGGGAAAGTTTTCCCTACCACGGTTCCTGGCCCAGTAAGTTTTAAATGTCACTAAACTGACATTTAAAGCAGGGACCAATTTAAAAGCCTATGGGGATGAGAACCAAAGCCAGGAGGCTCTCCCAGGCCCTGCTTCCCTCAGGCTCTGGCTTTAAATTACTCCATGTGCAGCCTAGGCAGAGAAGAGGATAGGCTGTCAAGTAATACACTCCCATAGAGGTGGGGGTAGCCAAGGAAGCATCTTTCTAGTGTCCCCTGGCTGGAGGGCTTCCTTGGAGGGCTTATTCCTCTTCAGCCAGGAATGTATCTACACTCCTGCTCCTAGGTTATTTTTCTGCTAAGACAAGTTCTTACTAGTAGAAATGAACAACTGTATGTTGCTAAAGAAGAAATAACCACTTAAATTGAAATCAACTGCAGTAAATACAGCTGCAATAGCTTATTTTTAATAACAGTTAAAACTAAACAAATCTCTGTTCCTTTCATAGCCATCATATTAATGTAGCTTCCTCTTTTCTGGGTGTTTTGGTTGTTGGTTTGTTTGTAACAGTGTTAAATGAAAAGTGCTGTTTCCTCATCTAATGACAAGACTCTCCCATCAGGAAATAATGTATCCTAATGCAGATTTATCACTAGACATCACATAACTTCCATGCCTAACAATGCCCTCTAATTCAAATTACTTTTTTAAATTAAACCATTTAAAAATCTTAAGAGGTCATATTTGAATGACTGTTTAACAGTCTTTTATACCTAAAACTGAAAACTGAAGTTACTCATAGATCACTCCTGCTTAATTTTTCTCAATTGGGCAAAGACTCTAATTAATGACTTTTATAGATAGATAAATGTAAGAGATAGATAAATTATGTCATACAATAAAGAAGCAACTAGGTACGAAAATCAAGATATGACAAATTACTAGTATATTAATATTATGAATAAAAATGTTAAATGTTTTGCATTTGACCACTTGCTGAGAGAAGGCAGGCAGAAATTGTGGTAGTCTTAAGCAGAGTCCTTGGTCACAAAGATACCATCAACAAGGGGACAGGGAAACCAGCTAATTATCTGGAGTGGCAAGAAGGGAGACCATAGGTGAGAGATACCAGACTGCATTTTTGTGACAATCTAAACCATTTTTTTATTATTATTTTATTTCCATAGCTACTGGTGTTAAACTGTGTTACAGAACTTATGTACTTAAAGCAAGTGTCGATGGACATGGAAAAATTGGCTTTATAGAGCTGTAAAGTTGCATTAAATATGAGGTATAACATTGTTGACAGGAACATTGCTGAACAATTCATGCGCATCAGATTTCAAATTTGTAGCTGCTGATATCATTCTAAATAGGAAAGAGGTACTCACTGAAGAGGTGATGCCAATGTTTTTATTGATCTACAAAGAGGTCAAAGTAAGATCATTCTAAAATTATTATTAAAATTGAGTACCTTAGAGGCATATACTGTTCCTCAATTTAAAGTGAGAACATTTTGGTTTCTGATTGTGCCATGATAATATACTGTCTTGATGCAATAAGATAATGTTGTGTCATACAAAAATATTCCACCAACATACTTGTTTTATGATGATATCAGTAGCAAAAGCAAGAGGAATTTTGTAAACATCAGTTCATAGAATCATAGCCTTAGAGAATTAGGGCTAGAAAGGACCTCCAGAATTCATCTAGTCCAACCCCCTGCCTGAGGCAGGATCATCTCTACCCAGACTATCCCACCCAACCATAATCTAAACTCTACATAAGACTACCCTCAGCCCTGACACAACATAGACCTAATACCCTAACCTGCCACAGATACAGCAGGAGAACCACAGTAACCTTCTGTCCTTCTTCTATGAAATGTTGTAAATGCATGCTCAGTAGGTCCTGAGCAGAGGGCCATGCCCCCCTCTATAGAGGAAGACAAAACTGCCAAGGCTCATACCAATCTGACCATGGGGTAAAATTCAGGCATAATCAAGCCCTGAGTCACTTTACACATACTTTTAAGACCTAGAGAATACAGAAAACCTCCACCAAAAGTCAGCAGAATGAATTCTGTGAGACAAAAATAAAAGGACCAACATTTGTGCTTTGCCAACTCTTGTGTCTTACTTATGCATGTCTTCACCTTCCTGGAGGTGGCAGCCCTACTCCCGTACTTCTGGGTCTGAGAGCAGATGGTTAGATGATAGTATGCAGCAATCTATTCTCAAAGCTGTTTCTTTCCATTTTAAATACCTCCCTATCTTAGGCAATTCAGTACTTGTTGTTTATTTTTAAACCAATAATGGTATTGGGTTATTATATTTATAGTTTCATAGTTTCATAGTTTTAGGGTCGGAAAGGACCTAATAGATCTTCTAGCCCGACCCCCCGCCAGGGCAGGAGAACAAC
>NW_005842926.1:161390-165466 GCF_000455745.1 Alligator sinensis
TGATTGGGGGGTCTGTAATAGACCCCCACCGTCAAATCCCTCTCGCCTTGCCCCCCCTGGATCTTGACCCAGAGCACTTCAGCTCGCCCTTCCCCTGACCCCATACTGCTGGCAGAGGATGTGTAGTGCTCCTTGACATAAAGTGCCACCCCCCCGCTTTTCTGCCTTCTCTATCCCGCCTGTACAGCCTATAGCCCCTAATGTTAACTGCCCAGTCATGGGACGAGTCCCACCACGTCTCTGTTAACCCTACGACATCTGGATTTGAACTAGCTATTCTGAGGGCGAGTTCCTCCTGTTTGTTCCCCATGCTACGAGTATTGATGTACAGGCATTTAAGGCCTTGCAAGACTGTGTGCCCCCCGCCCCCCGATTAGGCAGACCATCAGGACCCCCATTACTTACCTTTGCACCCCTTGCCCTGATGGCGTCTCCTTGTCTTCCCGCAGCCCCCTCCCCCGGTGAGTCTAGTTTAAATCCCACAAAGTTAGTTAATCAGTTATCCTACAATCAGGGTTTGGCTAGATATGCATACACACAGAAACAAAGGTAATAATTTAGTAGAATGTATTGAAAATCTTAGGAGAGTCATAAATATATTATTTATGTGTAGGCCCTCCAATTTTATTGATTTTTGTTTTGGTGATATAATTCAGAAGAAATTTTTATCAAAATAAATTAGGGGGTTGAGCAATTATGGAATCTTTTTTAATGGCATCATTTACTTTGTAATGAATTCTCTGACAATGAGAACCAGTTAGAAAATGTTTACAATGCTATGTTTGCTGACATAATGTCTGGCAATATCATCACAAACAAGTGATTATACAAACGGGCAAGGAGGAGGTTAGCTGCAACAAAAATGCAAGCATGTCTAAATTCAGTATATCATTTTATTAGTCCTAGTTGTAAGTGAATGCTGTCCTCTTAAATTGCATAAATTTACCTCTCCTAAACTGCATTCCTAGAAATACCTTTTTAATATGCATAAAAAAGGTGGAATTTGAGTCACCTTGGTAAGATGTCATTAAAAAAAATGCATAAAAGTCAGATGGTATAATATAATCACAAAAGAGAGGAGAGGATTATGTCTTTCATACCCTGAGGGGAGACTTGTGGAGACAAAAGGAACAGCTGGCCTAGAAGACACAACCCCATTCTTTATGCCTTACTCCTGGTGACAAACGTAAAGGTTATCAGAGAGGAAAACTGAGGGAATGAGCAGCTTGGAAATAGGGAAATCAACAATTAGCATCTCAACTAAACCATGTGTAGCTCTACTGGTCTCCATTATAATTTTCTGTATTTATATGTTATTTGAAATCTCTTTAAAGTATACTACACAGTTATTTTTACTGTTCTTCATATTTAAAATAATGAAAGGATGCAGGAAAGAATAATTTTGCTATTTTTTTTAAATAAGTGTCTTTTTTTCCTGATGGGTAGTTTCTGAGCCTTTTTACAAACTTGTCCTAATTTTATAGGAAAAAGACTTCTCCATGCTCTAGTTCTTCTCATGTCTGTCTTAGGAGGAGGCCAATAACATGCTGCAGTCTCTATGGAATGGATATAAAAGGCAAGTTGGTGCAAGTTGCATGCTTTCCCCAGCTCCACGATTTCTCTGCAATTAAGCCACTCACAGAGGATGCTTTCAGCATGGAAGAACAGGACAGGTAGACCACTAGAGTTTAGAGCGTGTCCTGGTTCTTCCATGCTGAAAGCATGGTACACGCTGGTACACATACCCCTGGTTGACAACCCCAGGCTTATGGCATGAACCCTGAAGCCTGATGCTGGCTGTACTCTCCAGCTGCCCTAAGCAGGCAATTCCTGGACATGTGTTTCACACTTCAGAGCCAGGAACCCCTTGCCTGGTCCCAACCTGGGGAATCCTAGAGTGTTCCCTTGCTCTGTAGCATGAAACACAGGCCGCAGAATCTCCTGCAAGGCAGGAGAACCCCATGGTGTTCCCTGGGTTGGGGCCAGATAGCTGGGGCTGTTGTCGCACAGGATCAGGTTTCTGAAGGCCCAGGCGCAGCAGAGACCTGATCCTGTAGGACAACAGCCTGGTGCAGTGTTTGTATCTGCTAATCAAGCAGATCATCTGTGCCCATCCTGGTATAGCTGATCCTGTAACAAACATGATCTCTCTTCATAGCCGTACTGTATATGCTTACTCATCTCTCCTAAGTTATTACACATCTTAGTTTAGTCACATAGAATTACAGCTGAAATGTAGAAGTGTACTATTTCATATTCTTGTCTTAGATCTTACCAAATTTATAATGGCAGGTTCGATAGCACTTTTTCTATTTTCTAAAAAAAAACAGTTTTCATGACCTTATCACATTTTAAAACTTATGCATCTGTCATGTGAAGAAATTTTCATTTATTTTCTCATCTGAAATTAAAACTACAGAATATCTGGTCAGAAGCAAATCCCATGGTAAACATCATAAAATTATGAAAGGAGGTTGAATTTAAAGGTAGATGAGGTGGGGAAATTGACTTCCTCATACTATTCCTGATGTCAAATTTTTAATTGTGAATAACCAGAAAAATAAATGATCCCTCAAAGTTTCTTTTTGTCCCCATGGCTCTACATCTCATCTTAAGTTATATGTTTCTACAATATTTTGAAAACATAAAACCCTTAATCAGAATCCTGTAAAAGAATTATTTATAGGTGCCTTCTGTCACTAGAAAGAGCAGAAAGAAGTGACTGCACAGGGAAAAAGCATTATTCCCATATTCTACTTATAATGCTTTTTAAATAGCCAGGTGCAGGATAAAGAGGGTGAGAAAAGATGATGATGAAGAGTTTGGAGGTAAGAAGACTGAAATTGATTAGGAGAGGAGAATTATGTTTTTTACAGAGCAAAAATCTGATTTAAAGAGAGAGACAGAAAAACGGAGACAGAAAGAAAGAAAATAAAAGGTACACAGAACAGTAGTGGCACATTTAGGTGCAGCTGAAGGATATGACAGCAGTAAATATGGGGTAATAAATAGCTAGCTAGCTTAGAGCAACAAATTCTGAGGAAGTCTCAGCCTTTGGTTGATTCTTAGGTGTATAAATTGCATTCCATACAATTTATTATATGTATTTTTCCAGACTGAGTGGGGGTGGGTGGAAAAAGCTCTGTCTATGTGGATGTTAAAATGCCACGGTGACAACATTTCCTTCTCACTGTTGTGTTCATTCAATGAACTGACTGGCTGCTGACCTCCTGGAAAGGCAGATCCAGTTGGGCAATATTATATGCCATGCATATATTGTTTATAAATTGGAGTAGAAAATGTATATGGCAAAACCTTATACTTTATATTCTTTATTTATATGAGTAGAAATGGATGCTATATTGGGGCATCTTCCAGGAACCTATTTGCCTAATGATAATGAAAAGTAACAGTGCATTTAATCAGGACAGTATTTAGTATATATTCCATTGAATA
The DNA here is from genome assembly GCF_000455745.1 of Alligator sinensis. Lineage (NCBI taxonomy): Eukaryota > Metazoa > Chordata > Crocodylia > Alligatoridae > Alligator > Alligator sinensis. The sequence goes on from NW_005842926.1 coordinate 164,847, forward strand.
GAAATTATTATACCTAGTACCTTGTATATAAGTAATTTTCAACCAGTTATTAATTAGGTCAGAAATGTTGAAGTCTGGTCTTCTAATACATAAGTTATTAAATAAATACAGGATACTTAGGAGCCCTAGCTACCAGGGGGAAAGTATCTGGTTTAAGAAAAAAGAAACTCAGTTAAAGAGCTTCTGGGTTTTGAAAGTACTGAGATAAAGTCTTACAAATCATAGAACTTGAATGCATCATGGGAAATTTGTTCTCTCTCTCTCTCTCTCTTTTTCCCCCAACCAAGCTATTTCTATGCAAATCATTTTGCATGAATACAGTGTTAATGTTGGGAAATGAAGCATCCAAAGATCAATGCAGGCAGAGTTAAGACTAAACACTGAATCTGAACTCTGTCATCTTAATTTTATTCCTTAACATTTGATTTCTTATAGAATAATAGATTTGCAAGGGACCTCAAGGGTCATTAGTCTAATTCTCCATACAGAAAGAGGAGGTGTTATTCTTAAATCAGCTCCCATAAAGGCCTAACGTCTTGTCACTTCTACATCCTTTACAGTTAAAAAAAGTTTCCCCCTCTCCCCAAATTTCATCTCAATAGGCACGTCCCCACGAGCAG